>NW_027315823.1:5517367-5602367 GCF_026437365.1 Eucyclogobius newberryi
GTTCTATCTGCTGGATGACTTCACTTCTCCTCTGCACATGCTCAGTTAGAGCTTCACTTCTCCTCTGCACATGCTCAGTTAGAGCTTCTCTTCTCCTCTGCACATGCTCAGTTAGGGCTTCTCTTCTCCTCTGCACATGCTCAGTTAGGGCTTCTCTTCTCCTCTGCACATGCTCAGTTAGGGCTTCTCTTCTCCTCTGCACATGCTCAGTTAGAGCTTCTCTTCTCCTCTGCACATGCTCAGTTAGGGCTTCTCTTCTCCTCTGCACATGCTCAGTTAGAGCTTCACTTCTCCTCTGCACATGCTCAGTTAGAGCTTCTCTTCTCCTCTGCACATGCTCAGTTAGGGCTTCTCTTCTCCTCTGCACATGCTCAGTTAGAGCTTCTCTTCTCCTCTGCACATGCTCAGTTAGGGCTTCTCTTCTCCTCTGCACATGCTCAGTTAGAGCTTCACTTCTCCTCTGCACATGCTCAGTTAGAGCTTCTCTTCTCCTCTGCACATGCTCAGTTAGAGCTTCTCTTCTCCTCTGCACATGCTCAGTTAGGGCTTCTCGTCTCCTCTGCACATGCTCAGTTAGAGCTTCTCTTCTCCTCTGCACATGCTCAGTTAGAGCTTCTCTTCTCCTCTGCACATGCTCAGTTAGAGCTTCTCTTCTCCTCTGCACATGCTCAGTTAGGGCTTCTATCCGCTCTGGTTCTAAAAGCTCATGTTAGAGGGCGGAGCATGAACAGGCCTCTGGACACGCCCACAGACTGACCAGCTGCAGGAGAAGAAGAACCAAGCTTCCTGCAGTACTGCTCAGCGGCCTGTAGAGGCTTCAGCAGCAGAAGTGAAAACTGCCTTATTTGGACATATTTTAGAACAATTTAAACATAGTTGTGACACACGTTCATTTTAGATTTATTGGCCAATCACTGCCGGCCTCAATCGCCCCGGCAACACGACTCTGGTTCGTTTTATAGCTCCAGGGCTTGTATTTGTAGACTTTATAGTTCCAGAGGGACCCGTGTCCTCTGCGTTTGACCCGTCCTTTATTGCCGGGTGCAGTGGCGGGTGCAGCGGCGGGTGCAGCGGCGGGTGCAGCGGCGGGCGACCTCAGGGCGGCGCACGGGGCCCATCTCCAGATATTGAGCCGCTTGTGTTTCATTTGTAACTTTATGGCGCGTGCGACTTGTCGTTTATTTGTCTGGATAAAACAGAGTGAGCGCGATGGCGTTCATGATGTTCCACCTCCAGCGCCTCTCATCCTCATCCTTTCTCTCATCCTTCTCTCATCCTTCTCTCATCCTTCTCTCATCCTTTCTCTCATCCTTTCTCTCATCCTTCTCTCATCCTTTCTCTCATCCTTTCTCTCATCCTTTCTCTCATCCTTCTCTCATCCTTCTCTCATCCTTCTCTCATCCTTTCTCTCATCCTTCTCTCATCCTTCTCTCATCCTTCTCTCATCCTTCATCCTTCTCTCATCCTTTCTCTCATCCTTCTCTCATCCTTCTCTCATCCTTTCTCTCATCCTTCTCTCATCCTTCTCTCATCCTTCATCCTTCTCTCATCCTTCTCTCATCCTTCTCTCATCCTTTCTCTCATCCTTCTCTCATCCTTCATCCTTCTCTCATCCTTCTCTCATCCTTCATCCTTCTCTCATCCTTCTCTCATCCTTCTCTCATCCTTCTCTCATCCTTTCTCTCATCCTTCTCTCATCCTTAACTCATCCTTTCTCTCATCCTTCTCTCATCCTTCTCTCATCCTTCTCTCATCCTTCATCCTTCATCCTTCTCTCATCCTTCTCTCATCCTTCATCCTTTCTCTCATCCTTCTCTCATCCTTCATCCTTCTCTCATCCTTCTCTCATCCTTCTCTCATCCGTCTCTCATCCTTCTCTCATCCTTTCTCTCATCCTTCTCTCATCCTTCTCTCATCCTTCTCTCATCCTTCATCCTTCTCTCATCCTTTCTCTCATCCTTCTCTCATCCTTCTCTCATCCTTCATCCTTCTCTCATCCTTCATCCTTCTCTCATCCTTCTCTCATCCTTCTCTCATCCTTCTCTCATCCTTTCTCTTATCCTTCTCTCATCCTTATCTCATCCTTTCTCTCATCCTTCTCTCATCCTTCTCTCATCCTTCTCTCATCCTTCTCTCATCCCTCCATCACCGGGGGAACGGACCTTTGCCCTCCTCCTCTCTTTCCCCTGACTCTTCCTGCTCTCTCTTTCTTTTCTAGTGTATCTGTTCTTCTTCTCCTTTTTAACTCTCTTTCTGTCGTTCTCCTCTATTTTCTCCATCTACCCTCTCTTCTCTTTTGTCTCTCTGCCCTCCTCTCTTTCCCCCGGCACTCCCTCCAACCTTTTTCTTTTCTTTACTTCCTCCTCTCCTCTCCACCACTCCTCTCTCTCTTTTCTTCTTGCGTCTCGTCGTTTTCCCTCCACCCCAGTCCTCTCTTTTGTTTCTTTCCCTTTCCTATTCCTATTTTTCATCTCATCTCTCTTCTCACTCTCTCTCTCTCTCTCTCTTTATCTTCCCCCTCTCCTGTCTCTCATTCTTCTTCATTTACTCGATTTACACTCCCCCTTTTTATTACACTCTCCTCCGCTCTCCCTCCCTCTCTTGCTTTCTCTCTCTCCCTTATTACAGTCCAGCCTCTTTTTATCTCTTCTGTTCTCTCTCTCTCTCCTCCCTCTTTCACACCCCTCACAGTGATAACAGTTACAAATCAGATAAAGAATCCTCCCGTGTTGTTCCATCTCTTTGAAGAGAGGCGTGTCTCCTCCCCCTCTCTCCTCCTCCCCCTCTCTCTCTCCTCCTCCCCCTCTCTCTGTCTCCTCCCCCTCTGTCTCTCCTCCCCCTCTCTCTCTCCTCCTCCCCCTCTCTCTGTCTCCTCCCCCTCTGTCTCTCCTCCCCCTCTCTCTCTCCTCCTCCCCCTCTCTCTGTCTCCTCCCCCTCTGTCTCTCCTCCCCCTCTTGGTCCTGTTGTTGCTCTTCTCCTCTCAGAAACGTATGGAGAGAATATTTAGCATTCTTCTTCTTCTTGCATTCTTCTTGCATTCTTCTTCTTCTTGCATTCTTCTTCTTGCATTCTTCTTGCATTCTTCTTCTTGCATTCTTCTTCTTGCATTCTTCTTGCATTCTTCTTCTTGCATTCTTCTTGCATTCTTCTTCTTGCATTCTTCTTGCATTCTTCTTCTTCTTCTTCTTGCATTCTTCTTCTTCTTCTTCTTGCATTCTTCTTCTTGCATTCTTCTTCTTCTTCTTCTTGCATTCTTCTTCTTCTTCTTCTTGCATTCTTCTTCTTCTTCTTCTTCTTGCATTCTTCTTGCATTCTTCTTCTTCTTCTTGCATTCTTCTTCATTCTTCTTCTTCTTGCATTCTTCTTCTTCTTGCATTCTTCTTCTTCTTGCATTCTTCTTCTTGCATTCTTCTTGCATTCTTCTTCTTGCATTCTTCTTGCATTCTTCTTCTTGCATTCTTCTTCTTCTTCTTCTTCTTGCATTCTTCTTCTTCTTCTTCTTCTTCTTCTTGCATTCTTCTTCTTCTTCTTCTTCTTCTTGCATTCTTCTTCTTCTTCTTCTTCTTCTTGCATTCTTCTTCTTCTTCTTCTTCTTCTTGCATTCTTCTTCTTCTTCTTCTTCTTCTTGCATTCTTCTTCTTCTTCTTGCATTCTTCTTCTTCTTCTTCTTGCATTCTTCTTCTTCTTCTACTTGCATTCTTCTTGCATTCTTCTTCTTCTTCTTGCATTCTTCTTCTTCTTCTTCTTCTTCTTGCATTCTTCTTCATTCTTCTTCTTCTTGCATTCTTCTTCTTCTTGCATTCTTCTTCTTGCATTCTTCTTGCATTCTTCTTCTTGCATTCTTCTTGCATTCTTCTTCTTGCATTCTTCTTCTTGCATTCTTCTTGCATTCTTCTTCTTGCATTCTTCTTCTTGCATTCTTCTTCTTGCATTCTTCTTGCATTCTTCTTCTTGCATTCTTCTTCTTCTTGCATTCTTCTTCTTGCATTCTTCTTGCATTCTTCTTCTTGCATTCTTCTTGCATTCTTCTTCTTGCATTCTTCTTGCATTCTTCTTCTTGCATTCTTCTTCTTCTTCTTCTTGCATTCTTCTTCTTCTTCTTCTTGCATTCTTCTTCTTGCATTCTTCTTGCATTCTTCTTCTTGCATTCTTCTTCTTCTTCTTCTTGCATTCTTCTTCTTGCATTCTTCTTCATTCTTCTTCTTCTTGCATTCTTCTTCTTCTTGCATTATTCTTCTTGCATTCTTCTTGCATTCTTCTTCTTGCATTCTTCTTGCATTCTTCTTCTTGCATTCTTCTTCTTCTTCTTCTTCTTCTTGCATTCTTCTTCTTCTTCTTCTTCTTCTTCTTCTTGCATTCTTCTTCTTCTTCTTCTTCTTCTTGCATTCTTCTTCTTCTTCTTCTTGCATTCTTCTTCTTCTTCTTCTTCTTCTTGCATTCTTCTTCTTCTTCTTCTTCTTGCATTCTTCTTCTTCTTCTTCTTGCATTCTTCTTCTTCTTCTTCTTGCATTCTTCTTGCATTCTTCTTCTTCTTCTTGCATTCTTCTTCTTCTTCTTCTTCTTCTTGCATTCTTCTTCATTCTTCTTCTTCTTGCATTCTTCTTCTTCTTGCATTCTTCTTCTTGCATTCTTCTTGCATTCTTCTTCTTGCATTCTTCTTGCATTCTTCTTCTTGCATTCTTCTTCTTCTTCTTCTTCTTGCATTCTTCTTCTTCTTCTTCTTGCATTCTTCTTCTTCTTCTTGCATTCTTCTTCTTCTTCTTCTTCTTGCATTCTTCTTCTTCTTCTTCTTGCATTCTTCTTCTTCTTCTTCTTCTTCTTGCATTCTTCTTCTTCTTCTTATTCTTCTTCTTCTTCTTCATTCTTCTTCATTCTTCTTCATTCTTCTTCATTCTTCTTCTTCTTGCATTCTTCTTCTTCTTGCATTCTTCTTCTTCTGCATTCTTCTTCTTCTTCTTCTGCATTCTTCTTCTTCTTGCATTCTTCTTCTTGCATTCTTCTTCTTCTTCTTCTTCTTCTTCTTCTTCTTCTTCTTCTTCTTCTTCTTCTCAATAACTGAGCGTATAAAACATGATTAAACAGAGATGGTGGATGAAATGTGTCGCCCGATAAATAACCACAGATGCTTTTCATTTTAAAGCCACAACACGGAACATTTTGGATCGTCGTGAGCAATCGGCTCGCCTCGCCACGGATCTGACCCGTGACTTGACCAGGTGGTGTTACTTTCTTGGCTCCATCGTCGGGAAAGCATCTCCATGGAGACGAGCGGGCTGGAGCACTAGTTAAAAAGAAGAACAACGAGGTGCGAAGAGAGAAGAGATAAGAGAGAAGAGAGGGGAGAGGGGAGAGAGGAGAGAAGAGAGAAGAGAGAAGAGAGAAGAGAGAAGAGAGGGGAGAGAGGAGAGAAGAGAGAAGAGAGAAGAGAGAAGAGAGAAGAGAGAAGAGAGGAGAGAAGAGAAAAGAGAAGAGAGAGGAGAGAGAAGAGAGAAGAGGACGACGCAAGAGGAACCAGGAAATAATTGTGTTTTATTAAAGAAGAAGAAGAAGAAGAAGAAGAAGAAGAAGGAGAAGAAGAAGAAGAAGAAGAAGAAGAAGAAGAAGAAGAAGAAGAAGAAGAAGAAGAAGAAGAAGAAGAAGAAGAAGAAGAAGAAGAAGAAGAAGAAGAAGAAGAAGAAGAAGAAGAAGAAGAAGAAGAAGAAGAAGAAGAAGAAGAAGAAGAAGAAGAAGAAGAAGAAGAAGAAGAAGAAGAAGAAGAAGAAGAAGAAGAAGAAGAAGAAGAAGCACAGACGATATAAAACGAAAATGAAATCAACGGCCTCATTCAAGCGCCTCACAATAGGTTTGACCCTCGCCAGGCACCGTAATCCGTCCGTTTGTTCGTCCCGTCCGAACACTCCATCTGTTTGCGCTCGTTATATTTGGACTCGGGAAACGGCGGATGAAGGTCGTTCTCTTCGGGATGTGGCTTTGGTCTTGATTTGTGGACGGATTGTGACGAAGTGTAACCGAACAATCAAATATAAGCTCATCACGCTGTATTTGCCGCCAAAAAGGAAAGGAAAAGCCTAAAATGTTACTTTAAAGTCATATTACTTTAAAGTGACGTATGACAGATTTTTACGATTGTCTACTGTTGACTTTATTTGGTGTGTTTATACTTGTCGTACGTATAAATGATGATCCGATGGAGCAGGTATTTGTGGATAAAACGTGATGTATAAAATGACAGGAAGTGACATCACACTCATTCCAGTCAAAGTTTATGCAGGATTTACACAAAGAAACTCATATATTTTCATTTGTCAAATTAAAATAATAGTGACACTAGATGAGTTTTGGCCCGGTGTTTGCTGGGTAATTTCACACTGTGATGTCATCAATCACAAACAGGAAGTGAAATTATAAACCTAAAACATTTTGCTATTCTGGGATCACATTTTTATGACTTTCAGCAAAATTCAGAATGTATTTATCTTAATTGCATTTTAGTTCAGTGAGTCGTCTGACCTGTAGGGGGCGCCTTAAGTTGTCGTTATCCCTAGGTCTCAAAAGGGAAATGTTATTTAGCCCTAAAATGGGGCATCAGCCAATTCACTCAATATTTGTAAATGAAGGGAGAAAACAGCATTAAAACACCAAACAAGTCAAGTAAATAAACCATGGCACATTTTTAAACGTCAGGATTTGTTTAAACGGCGGTTTTATCTAAAGCAGTGACGACCCGACACGCGACGAGGGAAGTTTGAGTTGTGATTTTAAACAGGAAGAAGAACGCGGCTGGAAAAAAACCCGTCCCGGTCGAGCGCCGGCAGAAACCGGCTCGCTCGCCATTCAGTAAAGTCCGGGGGCGTGGCTCTGTACACTCTGTATACTCTGTACACTCTGTAAACTCTGTACACTCTGTAAACTCTGTACACTCTGTATACTCTGTACACTCTGTAAACTCTGTACACTCTGTACACTCTGTACACTCTGTACACTCTGTAAACTCTGTAAACTCTGTACACTCTGTACACTATGTACACTCTGTAAACTCTGTAAACTCTGTACAATCTGTAAACTTTGTTAACTCTGTACTCAGACTCTTGGTTTTATACATTTTGTCCAATATTCAAACTCCTCCGTTTCCTGTGCTTTTCGCCGTCACAGACAAACACTACAATCCACAAAACATATTTCCAAACCTCTCTTTTTGAACCCCGTCATTTCCTCTGCTGTTTAACCTGCTCTTCTGGGCCGCGTTTCCATGGCGACGGCTCCCTCTGCAGCAGCGAGCGCCGGGTTTATTAGATCTCCGGTCACACGTGGTCAGGGAAAAAGGGGAGAAGCCAAAACGATACGAGCCGGTCAGTTTTGGGTCAGTTTGTAACGGAGCGGGTCAGTTTGTAACGGAGCGGGTCAGTTTGTAACGGAGCGGGTCAGTTTGTAACGGAGCGGGTCAGTTTGGAACGGAGCGGGTCAGTTTGTAACGGAGCGGGTCAGTTTGGAACGGAGCGGGTCAGTTTGGAACGGGTCAGTTTGGAACGGAGCGGGTCAGTTCGGAACGGAGCGGGTCAATTCGGAACGGAACGGGTCAGTTTGGAACGGAACGGGTCAGTTTGGAACGGAACGGGTCAGTTTGGAACGGAACGGGTCAGTTTGGAACGGAGCGGGTCAGTTTGGAACGGGTCAGTTTGGAACAGAGTGGGTCAGTTTGGAACGGGTCAGTTTGGAACAGAGCAGGGTCAGTTTGTAACGGAGCGGGTCAGTTTGGAACGGGTCAAATAACAAGTATAAAATTGGGAGCAGTTAAAGACCCTCGTGCTCTGATCAAACTGAACATGAAATCGTATGCGAGTCGTGAGTTTGATTCCAGCTTCAACCATTTGCTGAAGGTCCTTCCGTCTCTCATCCTCGTTTCATGCTCTGTCCTGCTCAATAAAGCCTAACCCCGCCCCAAAAAACAAAGAAAAGAAAGATAGAAAATGAAATAAAACAGGAACAAGACTTAAAATTTAACTCACAAATGTTCAAAGCGTTGTGTTGACAGGAAGATTGACTCCGCCTCAAATAAACAAAGTGTTTGTGTTTGTGTCAAATCATCACAAAAAACTCTCAAAACATCACTAAAAACTCTCAAAACATCATTAAAACTCTCAAAACATCACTAAAATTCCGAAAACATAATTAAAACTCTCAAAACATATCTAAAAACTCTCAAAACATCACAAAAAACTCTCAAAACATCACTAAAACTCTTAGGACATCATTAAAACTCTCAAAACGTCATTAAAACTCTCAAGACATCATTAAAACTCTCAAAACACCATTAAAACTCTCAAAACATCACTAAAAACACAACAAATATGTCTCGTAAAATAGTACTTTTATAATAAAAATCAATACTATAAATCTGTCTAAATGAAAATAAAAATACCTGCGATATAACTAAAATGACAAATGGAAATGTATATAATAATAATAATAATAATAATAAACAATTACAAATATTTTATTGTAGTTGAATAAATTATGCAAAATAAAAGCCCTCTTTAAATCCAGTCTGTCGTCCGAAAGCAGTTTAAATGGAGTCAATGCGTGAGGACATGAAACTTTAAATACCTCAACTTTAAAAATGTCACCGTGGAAATGTCACTCTGGATTTACCAATATCGAGCTCGTTATATGACATTTCAGAAAGTAAAGAAATATTATGGGCAAAGAAAAGAAAATGCTGCGTGAAAATGAGTTTCTGGAGTCGTGTGTTAAAACACTTTATCATGTGACACTTTAGTTTTATTTCATTTTATGTCATGTTTTTTTATGATCTGCTTTTCAATCCGTTTCAATTGCTCTGAATATTTGACCCGCACACTGACATTTGACCCGTCCTTTATGTAACCGACTTCAGGGCGATGAAAACATGTCGAAAACGAGATTGTACTGCGAGAGCGACGGCGCGATCTTGAATATTCGGCGTAAGAATCTTATGAAAAATTCAGCATGTATACATAAACTCAGTGTGCGGCGCCCGTGACACGCCCACATCCCCAGGGCCGTGTAGCAGGCCACGCCCACGTCCTCCATCCACGCTTTTTTGGAGAGTTCACATTTCAAAATAAAATGTGACTCAGTTTTCATGAGTCTGACGTGGAGGAGAAATGGGGCGGAGCCAGGAGTCGCGCCGTCGTCACTTCCGGAGACGAGGAACGAGGAAGCGGCAAATAGTCGTCCCAAAAGTCGTCTTTATCTCTTCATCCGCCGAACCGTTCTTCATCCGCCGAACCGTTCTTCATCCGCCGAACCGTTCTTCATCCGCCGAACCGTTCTTCATCCGCCGAACCGTTCTTCATCCTCCAAACCGTTATTCATCCTCCGAACCGTTCAACATCCTCCGAACCGTTCTTCATCCGCCGAACCGTTCTTCATCCTCCGAACCGTTCAACATCCGCCGAACGGTTCTTCATCCGCCGAACCGTTCTTCATCCTCCGAACCGTTCTTCATCCTCCGAACCGTTCAACATCCGCCGAACGGTTCTTCATCCGCCGAACCGTTCTTCATCCGCCGAACCGTTCTTCATCCTCCGAACCGATCAACATCCGCCGAACCGTTTTTCATCCGCCGAACCGTTCTTCATCCTCCGAACCGTTCAACATCCGCCGAACGGTTCTTCATCCGCCGAACCGTTCTTCATCCTCCGAACCGTTCTTCATCCTCCGAACCGTTCAACATCCGCCGAACGGTTCTTCATCCGCCGAACCGTTCTTCATCCGCCGAACCGTTCTTCATCCGCCGAACCGTTCTTCATCCTCCGAACCGATCAACATCCGCCGAACCGTTTTTCATCCGCCGAACCGTTCTTCATCCTCCGAACCGTTCAACATCCGCCGAACGGTTCTTCATCCGCCGAACCGTTCTTCATCCTCCGAACCGTTCTTCATCCTCCGAACCGTTCAACATCCGCCGAACGGTTCTTCATCCGCCGAACCGTTCTTCATCCGCCGAACCGTTCTTCATCCGCCGAACCGTTCTTCATCCTCCGAACCGATCAACATCCGCCGAACCGTTTTTCATCCGCCGAACCGTTCTTCATCCTCCGAACCGTTCAACATCCGCCGAACGGTTCTTCATCCGCCGAACCGTTCTTCATCCTCCGAACCGTTCTTCATCCTCCGAACCGTTCAACATCCGCCGAACGGTTCTTCATCCGCCGAACCGTTCTTCATCCGCCGAACCGTTCTTCATCCGCCGAACCGTTCTTCATCCTCCGAACCGATCAACATCCGCCGAACGGTTCTTCATCCGCCGAACCGTTCTTCATCCTCCGAACCGTTCTTCATCCTCCGAACCGTTCAACATCCGCCGAACGGTTCTTCATCCGCCGAACCGTTCTTCATCCGCCGAACCGTTCTTCATCCGCCGAACCGTTCTTCATCCTCCGAACCGATCAACATCCGCCGAACCGTTTTTCATCCGCCGAACCGTTCTTCATCCTCCGAACCGTTCAACATCCGCCGAACGGTTCTTCATCCGCCGAACGGTTCTTCATTCGCCGAATGGTTCTTCATCCGCCGAACGGTTCTACATCCGCCGAACGGTTCTTCATCCGCCGAACGGTTCTACATCCGCCGAACCGTTCTTCATCCGCCGAACGGTTTTTCATCCGCCGAAATGTTCTTAATCCGCTGAACCGTGCTCCATCCTTCCTTCACTGTGAAACTCCTCCAGGTTTCTACTTTTTCCCAAAGAGGTTTGGTAGTTAGTTTCAGGGAAGGAGGGTCTAAGGACACGGGATGTATTTAGAACAGCTAAACCAGCTGTCATTTAAATGTATTTGTTAAATTGCACTGATTTGATTTAATGGCAATTATTTCATGGATGAAAATCAGGAGAGTCTAAAACAGGGAGAAATTTGGGCAAAATGTTGGTATTTCATATTTTTTTTGTAAACCACAAAAAAAAGAGAAGCAGTAATGCAATAATCACAAATGTTCAAATCCTTTCATATTGTCGACTTCTGCAGATTCAATTGCAGCGTGAAGAGCTGGAGTAAACGGTTTATAGTCGGACCAGCTCCTCAGATTGAAAATGACTCCATGTCAACGACATAACTGAAGTAAACGCGGAGTAAACGCGATCATCGTATGTGAAAAACACTCTGAGAAGTATTTTGTGACTTTTGCACCTCAGATTAGTCCATGACAAACCCCTGTCCACACTTCAGAGGGAGGTGATGGATGACGGGGCATCTGGTGAGACCGTGTTTTAGGGGCTGTTCCCTCACCCTCCCCCCACTCTCCCTCCCCCGGCTCTCTCTCTCCGTCAGGACTTGCGCCAGAGCGGAGGCAGCTGCTCGTCCGTGCGCAGCGTCTCTCCATCTCTCCTCCATCTCTCCTCTTCCTCCTCCTCTTCCTCCATCACCGGCACCGGCAGCACCGGACCCGGGACCACGTACGCTATGACACGGCTCCCTCGCCTCGCCTCACGCGGGCTGCAGTGATCGCACGCGCGCGGAGAAGGGGACACACACACGCGCGCGCGCACACGGGACCGGACCGCGCCGGGAGGTGAGGACGTCTCGAGCTCGCGCGTCCGTTCGTTTGTTTGTTTGTATTATTGTTTGTTTGTATTATTGTTTGTTTGTCGAAGGCGTCATGCGTATTTCCCCCACGCGCGCGCGCACTCACGTTCACGCGCGTCTGTTTGCGCTGATTTTGGATGCGATTTGCACCGGATCAGAGGAGGAGAGAGTCAAGCGGATTCTGGAGCGATTGCCTGAACTGCCGCGCGACATTCGGCATTTCTTCTGCACGTCTTTGAACACCGGCACTTTCCCGTTACGCGCGGAAAAGCGCACGCGCGGGGGGAGCAACGGGAGCCTCGTGCGCGCGGGTCGGTCACGTCCGCAATACTGACCACTGGATGAAAATATTAATAATAATAATAATAAACAGAAGACATGCAGGATGTTTGTGCACGGAAATATAGCGCATGTTCATTTGTATTCACTCAGTGTCACACCGGGTTTTCTCTGCGTGTCGTGGTCTAAACTGCAGTAGTAGTAGAAGTAGAAGTAGTAGTAGAAGTAGTAGTAGTAGTAGTAGTAGTAGTAGTAGTAGTAGTAGTAGTAGTAGTAGTAGTAGGTGTCGTGTGAGTGCAAAAAGGCAGCTGTTTCCAAATGCAGCGCGCGCACAAAGAAGTTCCCGGAGCCATTTGGAGCCATTGTTGGGGGTCACCTTTGTCTCACTCGGTGCCGCTGCAGTACAACGCCACCTGTTACCGCGAGCACGGAGGGACACCAAGCATTGTTTCAGTTCAGTTTGGCAGTTCCGGATGATGGAGTGAGAATAAACGGGACAGATGACAGATGACGGAGGTGCAGAATGATGAGAATGGACAGCACAGGAAAAGGGAGGTTATCTGTAGTCGTAGAGCGTCATGTAAAGTGCGTTACAGCTGGAAAATATGCACAGAAATAATGTAATTAGTCATTATACAGGCTAAAATAAATGCAGGTGTAAGTATTAATGCAACAAAATAATGAAATAAATTATGAAAAATCTTTATAATTTACATATTTGTCTCTAAATAAAATAGAAATAAAAGCTAAATAAAAGTTAATTATTTGAGTTTCACACAATGAATGATGCACAAATGTTTAAACTGTGAGTTTGTCTTGGGACAGAAAGACTCTTTTTGCATCTGAACATGTTACAAGTTTAGTTCTGTAAATACTTCAATACTTTTGCTTAAACGTGGAGGGTTTATATTGTCACGACGTTGAGTTTTTTCACGATGTTGAGCTTTTGTCGTGACGTTGTACTTCCACGGGTTCACGAGGCTCCGCGGTGCATCTGCTCCGTCTGAGGGAACGTGAGTGGGACGAACGCCGGCCATTGTTCCGGCAGATGTTTTAACGCGTGTGAGCGAACGGCTGAAGAGCCGCGGCTGAAGAGCCATGGCTGATGAGCCACGGCTGAAGGACGATGGCTGATGAGCCACGGCTGAAGAGCCACGGCTGAAGGGCCATGGCTGAAGGGCCACGGCAGAAGGGCCACGGCTGAAGGGCCACGACTGAAGGGCCATGGCTGATGAGCCACGGCTGAAGGGCCACGGCTGAAGGGCCACGGCAGAAGGGCCACGGCTGAAGGGCCACGACTGAAGGGCCATGGCTGAAGAGCCACGGCTGAAGAGCCACGGCTGAAGAGCCATGGCTGATGAGCCACGGCTGAAGGACGATGGCTGATGAGCCACGGCTGAAGAGCCACGGCTGAAGGGCCATGGCTGAAGGGCCACGGCAGAAGGGCCACGGCTGAAGGGCCACGACTGAAGGGCCATGGCTGATGAGCCACGGCTGAAGGGCCACGGCTGAAGGGCCACGGCAGAAGGGCCACGGCTGAAGGGCCACGACTGAAGGGCCATGGCTGAAGAGCCACGGCTGAAGAGCCACGGCTGAAGAGCCATGGCTGATGAGCCACGGCTGAAGGACGATGGCTGATGAGCCACGGCTGAAGAGCCACGGCTGAAGGGCCATGGCTGAAGGGCCACGGCAGAAGGGCCACGGCTGAAGGGCCACGACTGAAGGGCCATGGCTGATGAGCCACGGCTGAAGGGCCACGGCTGAAGGGCCACGGCAGAAGGGCCACGGCTGAAGGGCCACGACTGAAGGGCCATGGCTGAAGAGCCACGGCTGAAGAGCCACGGCTGAAGAGCCATGGCTGATGAGCCACGGCTGAAGGACGATGGCTGAAGGGCCATGGCTGAAGGGCCACGGCAGAAGGGCCACGGCTGAAGGGCCACGACTGAAGGGCCACGGCTGAAGGGCCATGGCTGATGAGCCACGGCTGAAGGGCCACGGCTGAAGGGCCACGGCAGAAGGGCCACGGCTGAAGGGCCACGACTGAAGGGCCATGGCTGAAGAGCCACGGCTGAAGGGCCATGGCTGAAGAGCCGCGGCTGAAGGGCCATGGCTGAAGAGCCGCGGCTGAAGGGCCATGGCTGAAGAGCCACGGCTGAAGGGCCACGGCTGAAGAGCCACGGCTGAAGGACGATGGCTGATGAGCCACGGCTGAAGAGCGATGGCTGAAGGGCCATGGCTGAAGGGCCACGGCAGAAGGGCCACGGCTGAAGGGCCACGACTGAAGGGCCACGGCTGAAGGGCCACGGCTGAAGAGCGACGGCTGAAGAGCCACGGCTGAAGGGCCACGACTGAAGGACGATGGCTGATGAGCCACGGCTGAAGAGCCACGGCTGAAGGGCCACGGCAGAAGAGCGATGGCTGAAGGGCCACGGCAGAAGGGCCACGGCTGATGAGCCACGGCTGAAGGACGATGGCTGATGAGCCACGGCTGAAGAGCCACGGCTGAAGGGCCATGGCTGAAGGGCCACGGCAGAAGGGCCACGGCTGAAGGGCCACGACTGAAGGGCCACGGCTGAAGGGCCACGGCTGAAGAGCGACGGCTGAAGAGCCACGGCTGAAGG
This sequence comes from Eucyclogobius newberryi, assembly GCF_026437365.1. NCBI lineage: Eukaryota > Metazoa > Chordata > Actinopteri > Gobiiformes > Gobiidae > Eucyclogobius > Eucyclogobius newberryi. Next base: position 5,531,832 of record NW_027315823.1, read on the forward strand.
GCCACGACTGAAGGACGATGGCTGATGAGCCACGGCTGAAGGGCCACGGCAGAAGGGCCACGGCTGAAGAGCGACGGCTGAAGGGCCACGGCTGAAGAGCGACGGCTGAAGGGCCACGGCTGAAGAGAGATGGCTGAAGGGCCACGGCTGAAGGGCGGCGGCTGAAGGGCCACGGCTGAAGAGCGACAGCTGAAGGGCCACGGCTGAAGAGCGACGGCTGAAGGGCCACGGCTGAAGAGAGATGGCTGAAGGGCCACGGCTGAAGAGCGATGGCTGAAGGGCCACGGCTGAAGGGCCACGGCTGAAGAGCGATGGCTGAAGGGCCACGGCTGAAGGGCCACGGCTGAAGGGCCACGGCTGAAGAGCGATGGCTGAAGAGCGGCGACTGAAGGGCCACGACTGAAGGGCCACGACTGAAGGGCCACGACTGAAGAGCGACGGCTGAAGAGCGATGGCTGAAGGGCCACGGTTGAAGGGCCACGGCTGAAGGGCCACGGCTGAAGGGCCACGGCTGAAGAGCGATAATAATAATAATAATAATAACTTTTATTTATATAGCGCTTTTCAGTTACCCAAAGACGCTGAACATAATAAAAAAAGGGGGGGGTATTTACAGACAGGGGGGACAACACGTACAGAACACATTAATATACAGATAAAATGAACAAGACAGAAGAAGTAGAGAGAAAAAGATGGGGATGTAACAGGGGGAAGAAGAGTAGACAGTGGGGTAGAGGAGGCTAGGGGTAGGGGAGGTCATAGGCTTGGGTGAAGAGGTATGTTTTTAGGCGGGATTTGAATGTTGTGAGTGAGGGAGAGTGGCGGACAGGTTGGGGGAGGGAGTTCCAGAGTCGGGGTGCTGTTCGGGAGAATGCTCTGTCGCCAAAAGTTTTGAGTCGGGATGTTGGTGCAGTCAGGGTGAGAGAGGAGGAGGATCGGAGAGCTCGGGAGGGGCGGTGGGGGATGAGGAGGTCAGACAGGTAGGGGGGGGCAAGGTGGTGAAGAGCTTTGAAGGTGAGGAGGAGTATTTTAAAGTTTATGCGCTGCTTGATGGGGAGCCAATGGAGAGAGCGGAGAACGGGAGTGATGTGATCACGGGACCGGATGTGGGTGAGGAGGCGGGCAGCGGAGTTTTGGACCATTTGGAGTCTGTGGAGGGAATGGGAGGAGATGCCAGTGAGGAGGGAGTTGCAGTAGTCAAGGCGGGAGGAGATGAAGGCATGGATGAGGGATTCAGCAGCGGGGAGGGTGAGGCAGTGTCGGATTTTGGCGATGCGGCGGAGGTGGAAGTATGAGGTCTTGACAATGTGGCTGACATGGGGAGTGAAGGAGAGGGTGGGGTCCATGATGACACCGAGATTGCGTACCAGGGTAGAGGGGGTGATGGTCGAGGTGTCGATGCTGAGTGAGAAGGGACCAGTTTTATTGAGAGTGGATTTGGTGCCAATGAGGAGGAGCTCTGTTTTGTCACTGTTCAGTTTGAGGAAGTTGAGAGTGAGCCATGATTTTATTGTAGAGATGCAGGTTTCGATGTGGCTGAGGGGAGGGTTTTGGGTGGATTTGGTGGTGAGGTATATCTGGGTGTCGTCAGCGTAGCAGTGAAAGTCCAGGTTGAGTTGGCGGAGGATGTGACCAAGGGGGAAGATGTAGCAGATGAAGAGGAGGGGGCCGAGGACTGAGCCCTGGGGGACCCCCTGCGTTACTGGGGAGAGGGTGGATGAGTGACCGGAGAGGGAAATGAACTCTTGCCTGTTGGTGAGGTAGGATGTGAGCCAGTCAAGTGCAGAGCCCTCAACACCCAGTTGGCGCAGCCTTTGTAGGAGGATGGAATGGTTTATAGTGTCAAAGGCTGCGCTGAGGTCTAGTAGTAACAGGATGTTGAGGGCCCCGGAGTCTGCAGAGGTGAGGAGATCGTTGAGTACTTTGACCAGGGCTGTTTCAGTGCTGTGAAGTGGGCGGAAGCCAGATTGGAGGGGTTCATAGAGGTTGTTTGACTGGAGGTGGGTGTGAAGTTGGGCGGCGACGATGCGTTCCAGCGTTTTTGAGAGGAACGGCAGGTTGGAGATGGGGCGGTAGTTGGAGAGGTTGGCGGAGTCTAGGGTGGGTTTTTTGAGGATGGGGGTGATGGAGGCCAGTTTGTAGATGGAAGGAACATGGCCGAGGGATAAAGACTGGTTGAAGAGGCTGGTGAGATGGGGGATGAGAGCAGGGAGGCAGGCCTTGGTTAGATTCGTTGGGAGGGGGTCGAGAGAGCAGGTGGTGGTTTTGGAAGCGGTGATGAGGTCTATGATATGAGAGGAGTTAACAGAGGAGAAGGTGGTGAGGGCAGGGAAGGGTGGGTGGTCAGAGAGAGGGGGGGCACAGGGGTGGGGGTGGTGATGGAGTTAATGGAGACGGCAGTCATGGAGCTGTTGATTTTGGAAATTTTGTCATTGAAGGCAAGGAGGAAAGAGTTGCAGAGGTCAGGGGAGGAGGGTGGAGTGATGTCCGGTGGCTGGAGCAGCTTGTTGACGGTGGAGAACAGGGTGCGAGGGCTCCGGTGGGAGCTGTTGATGAGGGTGGAGAGGTGGGCAGATTTGGCGGCTTGGAGAGCGTCACGGTAGGAGGAGATGTGTAATTTGAAAGCTTCGGCGTGGACGGTGAGGCGGGTTCTTTTGAGGAGTCGTTCGAGTTGGCGGCCAGTCTGCTTCATGGTGCGGAGTTCAGGGGTGTACCAGGGGGCGGGGTTGATGTATGAGACGGAGGAGGTTTTCCAGGGGGCTAGGGAGTCAAGGGAGTCGGAGAGGGTGGTGTTGAGCATGACAGCATAGTCGTCGGGGGAAGAGGGGGGGGAGTCAGGGGGGAAAGCAGAGGATATGAGCTGGGAGAGCGTGAGGGGGTTGACTGACTTGATATTGCGGTAGGTGATGGTGCGTTTTTTGGGGTTGTGGGGCGAGGGTAGGGGGGCAGAGAAAAGGATGCAGAGATGATCAGAGAGTGGGAAGGGGAGGGGGTGGGGCTTAGATATGGGTAGGAGAGAGGAACAGACTAAGTCCAGAGTGTGGCCTTTGGTATGGGTGGGGAAGTCAATATGTTGGGTGAGATGGAAGCAGTCCAGGAGAGAGAGGAAGTCGGATGTCAGTGGGGCGTTGGGGCAGTCAATGTGGATGTTGAAGTCACCAGTGAGTAGGAGGCGGGCAGAGAGAGAGGATGCGATGGTGAGGAGTTCAGACAATTCAGTGAGGAAAGAGGGGTGGGGCTTTGGGGGACGATAGATCAGGATAGCGGTGATAGAGTTGGGGAGGGAGAAGGCGAGGTATTCAAATGATGAGATGGATGGAAGGTTGAGGTTCAGTTCAGTGATGGATGTAGATTTTTTATGAATAACAGCAAGACCTCCCCCACGCCCGGAGAGGCGGGGTTTGGCAGTGTAAGTGTAGTTGGAGGGAGTGGCTTGGTTGAGAGCATAGAAGTCCAGGGGCTGTTGCCATGTTTCACAGAGGAGAAGCAGGTCAATGTTATTGTCCAGTAGCAGTTCAGATATAACAGGTGATTTGTTGGCGAGGGAGCGGCAGTTCAGCAGTGCAAGGGAGATGGATGGGGGCGCGGAGATGGATGGGGGCGCAGGGGTGGGGGGGCGGAGGTTGCTGAGGTTGGCAGTGCGGCAGGTGGGGGTGACAGGGGGGCGAAAACTAGTCCAGAGTGAGGGGATAGGTGAGCCGTCGTTGGAGTGTTGGTTATGGGAGAGACCAGAGCCCCTGTGGATGTAGCGGGGCCGGCGAAGGATCCCAGCTGAGCTAGCTGCAGAGGCAGCAGCAGCTGGGAGACGGTGGTTATGGTTGAGGAGGTGAAGGTCAGCAGCGGTGTAGGTGAGTAGGCGAGAAGTTGGTGGAGCGGTGGCCTGGAGGCGTGGGAGTGATAGTCCGAGGAGGAGATGGAACGTAGCAGCAGATGAGAGTAATCCAGTTAGTATGTTGGCGGTGGCTAGAGGCTGGTTAACTAGAAGCTGGTGGGCAGAGAGTTGTGAAAAAGCAGCAGTGGACCGGGTGTTGAAGCTGGTGGAGTGAGTGGCGTTGGTTGCCCCAGACCTTGTCTGCACGGCAGGGAGGCCCCGCGATACCATGACGGACCTCCGCAGGTGTTAAGCCAGCTGTTAGCTGGCGGCTAGGGCAGTAGATAGTCCAGGAGTGAGGGAGGAGATGAGCGATGGACGGTGCAGTAATGTCCGATGAAGTTAAGGAACAGGGATGTAGACAGAAGACAACACAGAGACGCGGGAACAAAACAAAACAATGGAAACGACTAACAAAACAAAGACGCTGGGACAGAAGCGGCAGTCCACATACCAGACGCCGGCGTTGCTCTAGCCCAATCAAGACGCATTTGAGTCCAGTTTTGTGACCAGATCGCCCCCGTCTGTGGAGCGGGGAAAGCAGAGAAACGGGGCTGTACCTTGGTTGTATGGGGCTGCTTTTCTCCGGGTGGAGCCGGTGCCCCGCTCTCCGTGTCTGCTCCTGTGGCGGGCTGGGGCCACACCTTCGCCCAGGTACAGACCTCCGGGGCGGCGGGTGCGGGAGCGCGGAGCCGGTGTTCGGGCGTGGAAACGCCGGTGCAGCGGAGGAGAAGCGGCGCCGCTCGCTCGTGGTGCGTGCGGCTCGTGGCGGTGCGTTCCGCTCGTGGTGGAGCCGGTGATCGGACACGGAAACGCCGGTGCAGCGGAGGAGAAGCGGCGCCGCTCGCTCGTGGTGCGTGCGGCTCGTGGTGGTGCGTGCCGCTCGTGGTGGAGCCGGTGATCGGACACGGAAACGCCGGTGCAGCGGAGGAGAAGCGGCGCCACTCGCTCGTGGTGCGTGCGGCTCGTGGTGGTGCGTGCCGCTCGTGGTGGAGCCGGTGATCGGACACGGAAACGCCGGTGCAGCGGAGGAGAAGCGGCGCCGCTCGCTCGTGAATAGGAAGGCGAAGGCTGAAGGGCCACGACTGAAGGGCCACGACTGAAGGGCCACGGCTGAAGAGCCACGACTGAAGAGCGACGGCTGAAGAGCCACGGCTGAAGGGCCACGGCTGAAGGGCCACGGCTGAAGGGCCACGGCTGAAGAGCGATGGCTGAAGGGCCACGGCTGAAGGGCCACGGCTGAAGAGCGACGGCTGAAGGGCCACGGCTGAAGAGCCACGGCTGAAGGGCCACGGCTGAAGAGCGACGGCTGAAGGGCCACGGCTGAAGAGCGACGGCTGAAGGGCCACGGCTGAAGAGCGACGGCTGAAGGGCCACGGCTGAAGAGCGACGGCTGAAGGGCCACGGCTGAAGGGCCACGGCTGAAGGGCCACGGCTGAAGGGCCACGGCTGAAGAGCGACGGCTGAAGGGCCACGGCTGAAGAGCCACGGCTGAAGGGCCACGGCTGAAGAGCGACGGCTGAAGGGCCACGGCTGAAGAGCGACGGCTGAAGGGCCACGGCTGAAGAGCGACGGCTGAAGGGCCACGGCTGAAGAGCGACGGCTGAAGGGCCACGGCTGAAGAGCGATGGCTGAAGGGCCACGGCTGAAGGGCCACGGCTGAAGGGCCACGGCTGAAGGGCCACGGCTGAAGAGCGATGGCTGAAGGGCCACGGCTGAAGGGCCACAGCTGAAGAGCGATGGCTGAAGGGCCACGGCTGAAGAGCGATGGCTGAAGAGCGACGGCTGAAGAGCGATGGCTGAAGAGCGATGGCTGAAGGGCCACGGCTGAAGAGCGATGGCTGAAGGGCCACGGCTGAAGAGCGATGGCTGAAGAGCGACGGCTGAAGAGCGATGGCTGAAGAGCGATGGCTGAAGGGCCACGGCTGAAGAGCCACGGCTGAAGGGCCACGGCTGAAGAGCGACGGCTGAAGGGCCACGGCTGAAGAGCGACGGCTGAAGGGCCACGGCTGAAGAGCGACGGCTGAAGGGCCACGGCTGAAGAGCGACGGCTGAAGGGCCACGGCTGAAGAGCGATGGCTGAAGGGCCACGGCTGAAGGGCCACGGCTGATGGGCCACGACTGAAGAGCGACGGCTGAAGAGCGATGGCTGAAGAGCGATGGCTGAAGAGCGACGGCTGAAGAGCGACGGCTGAAGGGCCACGGCTGAAGAGCCACGGCTGAAGGGCCACGGCTGAAGAGCGACGGCTGAAGGGCCACGGCTGAAGAGCGACGGCTGAAGGGCCACGGCTGAAGAGCGACGGCTGAAGGGCCACGGCTGAAGAGCGACGGCTGAAGGGCCACGGCTGAAGAGCGATGGCTGAAGGGCCACGGCTGAAGGGCCACGGCTGAAGGGCCACGGCTGAAGAGCGATGGCTGAAGGGCCACGGCTGAAGGGCCACAGCTGAAGAGCGATGGCTGAAGGGCCACGGCTGAAGAGCGATGGCTGAAGGGCCACGGCTGAAGAGCGATGGCTGAAGAGCGATGGCTGAAGGGCCACGGCTGAAGAGCGATGGCTGAAGAGCGACGGCTGAAGAGCGATGGCTGAAGGGCCACGGCTGAAGAGCGATGGCTGAAGAGCGACGGCTGAAGAGCGATGGCTGAAGGGCCACGGCTGAAGAGCGACGGCTGAAGGGCCACGGCTGAAGAGCGATGGCTGAAGAGCGATGGCTGAAGGGCCACGGCTGAAGAGCGATGGCTGAAGAGCGACGGCTGAAGAGCGATGGCTGAAGGGCCACGGCTGAAGAGCGATGGCTGAAGAGCGACGGCTGAAGAGCGATGGCTGAAGGGCCACGGCTGAAAAGCGATGGCTGAAGGGCCACGACTGAAGAGCGATGGCTGAAGAGCGATGGCTGAAGAGCGATGGCTGAAGAACGACGGCTGAAGAGCGACGGCTGAAGAGCGATGGCTGAAGGGCCACGGCTGAAGAGCGACGGCTGAAGGGCCACGGCTGAAGAGCGATGGCTGAAGAGCGATGGCTGAAGGGCCACGGCTGAAGAGCGATGGCTGAAGAGCGACGGCTGAAGAGCGATGGCTGAAGGGCCACGGCTGAAGAGCGATGGCTGAAGAGCGACGGCTGAAGAGCGATGGCTGAAGGGCCACGGCTGAAAAGCGATGGCTGAAGGGCCACGACTGAAGAGCGATGGCTGAAGAGCGATGGCTGAAGGGCCACGGCTGAAGAGCGATGGCTGAAGGGCCACGGCTGAAAAGCGATGGCTGAAGGGCCACGACTGAAGAGCGATGGCTGAAGAGCGATGGCTGAAGAGCGATGGCTGAAGAACGACGGCTGAAGAGCGATGGCTGAAGAGCGATGGCTGAAGAGCGATGGCCTTCTGATCTCTATAAACGTCCAGCTGTGATTCCTGAGTTTAGTTTCAGGTTCTGCAGTTTTTTTTCCGATGTCGATCTTTTGTCGCGACGTTGAGTTTTTTTGCGACGTTGAGCTTTTGTCACACGTCAGGAACGTCGGGCAGATTCAGGCCCAGATTGGCTCCTCCCTGAGCTGGAGAGGGCGTGGCCGAGTTGGCGTGCTCCTCGCGCGTGTCGTCATGTCCAGATTTCCCGCCGCAGGTCGATTGTGGCGGTTTCGGCTCCTTCAGCAGAAACATATCGTCGTCTTTAATGAACTTACGAATGACAAAACAGAATTTGACATTAAATTAAATCAATTATTACTTCGGTGTGGAATTCAAACAGCTGATTCATCCGTTTTCTGCTCTGGAGATTGTGTTAGAATCTTTGTGTGAAATTTTTTGAATTTAATTTGAAAAATATATTTAGTAGGTCTGTTATTCGAGGTTTGGTTTTGCTTCGTCTCCTGCTCTCGAATGATAAAATACAGTAAATATCTGCAAGTTCAAGCTTAAAAAAATACAGTAAAGTCAATGTTTTCTTTCTTTTAGTGAATAATAATAATAATAATGTGAATAAAAATGCAATATTTTAACCTGAGATCAAAAGTAAAGGTACTGTACTTACTGTAAATACAACTTCAAGCATCTTTACCTTAAGTTAATTGTACATCGAATACTTTTTATGTTTCTACACATGAGAGCGGGAATCTGTACTTTTTACAGAGGAACTGAAAAGTACTTGACGTTTGTTTTAATCGTTTTTAGTTCAAGTCTTGGCTTCGAGCAAAACAATAATAAACATAAAGAAAAATCTAGAGAAATGGATTGATTTTTAAACATTTCACTCTAAATCGGCTCCAAAACGTTCTCAAATGTCGCTTTGAACGTGCATTTTTCACACAAACTGGAAGGACGACCGCGTCACTCTGAATTAGGCTCAGATTGAACGTGGACTTGACGGAGTTTGAAGTGTGTTTTTGTTGTCGTGGCGGCGCACAAAAAGCCACCGCTCGATATTTCGTCTCGATTGGATCTCGGCTTCGGGACGGCGATGTTATGAAGAGAAATGATCTGCGTCTCACGGGGGAAATAAAGAACCGTATGGATTTTCAGCAGAGGAGGAGGGGCCCGGTCGCGTTGCCGTTGCCATAGCGACGTCCACGTGTGGTTTGAACTAGTGCCGCGCTCGTTTGGTTTATGGCGGGCATGGCCAAACTACGGCCCGGGGGCCAAATGCGGCCCTCAGACCAATTATTGTTGGCCCTCAGGCTTCCTGCTAAGTTGGCCCAAACAACAAAAAGTAGTGCTTTTTACAGTAAAATGGGAAAAATTCAAGTATTTTGATGTTATAACAACTTGATATGAATGTTCCAAGTCTTATAATAGGAGTGGAGGCGCATCCAAACAATGTCAAATGCAAAATTTCGAATGATACACTCACAAATTTGACATTGTCGGCTTGTTTGTGGCCCTCTGCTCCGTTTAAGCTTCAAAATGCGGCCCTCAGTGAAAAAAGATTGGACATCCCTGGTTTATGGCTTTATTGTGGTCAAACAGTTAGAGTTGCACTCATTTATGGTCCGTCAGCGTCTCCACAGAGCGGTCAGAACAGAGCGGTCAGAACAGAGCGGTCAGAACAGAGCGGTCAGGGCTGAGCGGTCAGGGCGACGTGGGCGAGTCCCGTGCATACTAATGTGACCACAACAGGACGTCTCTCTGAGCGATCCAGCTGCAGCGGTTGCATAAGGACGGGTCAATACGCACCAGCTCCGCTCCAAAACTCATGGATCTGTTTGTGAGGCGTCCGGCGATCGGGCTCGTCCGTGTGACCACTGACTGTACACACGTTTTTGAGTTGTCATGGCACCCGTTTGTGGGCGGAGTAAACGGCTGTAAGTAAGCTGGTTGTGGTTGTGAGTGCGGTGAGTGGTCTGTGTCTAGTCCTGGTCTTCTATGACGTTCTCGGTCAGCTCTGGTCAGTTTGTGTTGAAAGCAGTGGTGACCCGTTAAAGGGGATGCATATTAAAGGGGATGCACATTAAAGGGGATGCACATTAAAGGGATGCACATTAAAGGGGATGCACATTAAAGGGATGCATATTAAAGGGGATGCACATTAAAGGGGATGCACATCAAAGGGGATGCACATTAAAGGGATGCACATTAAAGGGATGCACATTAAAGGGGATGCACATTAAAGGGGATGCACATTAAAGGGGATGCACATTAAAGGGATGCACATTAAAGGGGATGCACATTAAAGGGATGCATATTAAAGGGGATGCACATTAAAGGGGATGCACATGAAAGGGGATGCACATTAAAGGGGATGCACATTAAAGGGGATGCACATTAAAGGGATGCATATTAAAGAGGATGCACATGAAAGGGGATGCATATTAAAGGGGATGCGCATTAAAGGGGATGCACATTAAAGGATGCATATTAAAGGGGATGCACATTAAAGGGGATGCACATTAAAGGGATGCATATTAAAGGGGATGCACATTAAAGGGGATGCACATTAAGGGGATGCACATTAAAGGGATGCATATTAAAGGGGATGCACATTAAAGGGGATGCACATTAAGGGGATGCACATTAAAGGGGATGCACATTAAAGGGGATGCACATTAAAGGGGATGCACATTAAGGGGATGCACATTAAAGGGATGCATATTAAAGGGGATGCACATTAAAGGGGATGTACATTAAGGGGATGCACATTAAAGGGGATGCACATTAAAGGGGATGCACATTAAAGGGATGCACATTAAAGGGGATGCACATTAAAGGGGATGGGATGCACATTAAAGGGGATGCACATTAAGGGGATGCACATTAAAGGGGATGCACATTAAAAGGGATGCACATTAAAGGGGATGCATATTAAAGGGATGCACATTAAAGGGGATGCACATTATAGGGGATGCACATTAAGGGGATGCACATTAAAGGGATGCATATTAAAGGGGATGCACATTAAAGGGGATGCACATTAAGGGGATGCACATTAAAGGGATGCACATTAAAGGGATGCACATTAAAGGGGATGCACATTAAAAGGGATGCATATTAAAGGGGATGCATATTAAAGGGGATGCACATTAAAGGGGATGCACATTAAGGGGATGCACATTAAAGGGGATGCACATTAAAAGGGACATACCGTGCGTTTTAAGCTCCTTTTATACATGTTTTTCGCCGCCTTGGGATAAGAATTTAACATTTTCTAACTTCAGACGATATCTACCATTTGGAAAACACACTTCCTGAACTGCACCTACGTTTCCATGGCGTTGGAGTGAGGGAGAACAATTCTAAAAAAGGAATAAGTGAATCCCTTTGGCAACGTGACTGCGACGCTAATACAGCGCACATCTTGAATTTGAAAACATTGTTAACGTGACTACATTTGAAACTCTATTTTACATCAAAATTAGGGCTGGGCCTCACTGGGTCCATCACACTTCGATGCGATACACGACGCACGGCTCACAAAACGATATTATCACAATTTTGCGATACACGCCACGGAATATTCTACGGTATATCACAATTTTTTAAAGAACCCAATGCATTTTTTGTTAAACCACAACCTGCGCAAACTGGGAACAAAACACAGCCGTTTTAATCACCAAAATGTCACATGTTTTTGCCTAAACAAGTTTCCTTTCTTTAAATAAGCAACAAAATTGTAGCGCGGTCGCAAAATAATTCAGGAAATTATACCAAAAACGACACATGGCGATGTATCGATGGAGCAGCCAGCGATATCGATACTGTATCACCAAATTTAGTATCATGATATTTCGCTTATTTCTAGTGGTTTGGTTGTATGTTTTGGTCTCTCTGGTGGTGTCTGGTGGTCTGGTTGTCTGGTAGTCTTGCATGGTTGTCTTGTTGTTTTGCCTGGTTGTCTTGTGGTCTTGCCTGGTTGTCTTGTGGGCTTGCCTGGTTGTCTTGTTGCCTGGTTGTCTTGTTGTTTTGTGGTCCGGTGGTCTGGTGGTCTTGACTTGTTGTCTGGTGGTCTTGTTGACTTGTCTTGTTGCCTGGTTGTCTTGTTGACTTGTTGTCATAAACCGGTGTGGTCCTACGCACAGCACACTTAGTGCCACTCGCATTACGTCCTCCTCTTCTCCCAATAGTGTTTCAGCGTTCAATCATCTCTGCGCTGGCGGAAGTGGGACTTTATTCCCCTCTAATATATTCAGGAAATGCGTCGGGAGCGGCTCATTATTTCATTTCCCTGTTTGATCTAGACCAGGAGCTAACGACCGCCGGCGGCCGCCTGACGCCCGCGCTGCGCCGCGTCCACACAGATTAAACCTTCCCGACGCCGAGCGGATTTCTGTCGAGGTGTTTGTTTCATCCGGAGCCTGTCAGCGAATTCGGAGAGGCGAACGTGTCAGATTTGTGCGAAATTATAATCCGCGCAGCCACAGCGTTCGTTTCCCCCGGAGCGTAAGCCGAACTTGTACGTCTGAATCTGAGTGACACGTTCCGTAAACTCAGCAAGAACAGCAAAGAACGTTGTGTGAAGAGCGAGACGGCGTCAAACATACTTGATAAGAGAAATACAACAGATAAAAGTACTTTTTTCCAGTCGTGACTCGTGACACAAGTATTTTAGCATTTTTATAATCGCAAGCTCAAAGGATCCTGATCGATCTCGATGGTTAAATTAAACTGGATTAAACTTGGTGAGAACATTTGTAAAATGAACGGAAATCTCAAGGAAGTCTTCGTTGTCAATTATTATTGGACTTAACTTTAAGACATTTTTACCCAAATAAAAGCTGAACTATTGACACTGAAAGCTTCTAGATAAGAGAACATTCACGAATGAAGTGAATTGATAAGGGAAATCTGATTCTTTTTCAATATTTTGCTGCCATCTTCGTTCTAGTCTTGTGTTTTAGAATCTGTGTTGTCCGGGTAACAATTACGGTGCGTTTTTGTTTGTTTTTGTATTTAGCTGATCACGATTAGTTGATTAATCGCCACAGCCCTGATCGTTCTGACTAATATTTAGACGATTGAGCTCAGAGTCTCTCTCTGTTGTGTTATTAGTCGTGCTGTAAAGATTGTACTTTTGAAATACTGCGAGCGTCTCGAACTTGAGTTTGAATTACCGTATTTTCCGGACTATAAGTTGCAACAGCAAAAAAATGCATAACAGAGAAAGAAAAACATATATACGTCGCACTGGAGTACAAGTCGTATGTTTGGGGGACATTGATTAGATAAAATCCAAGAGCAAGAACATCTTGGAGTTCTTGCTCTTGGTCCTGCGCAGTACGCAGTGTGTGAAACATCAAATATAAAAGCTTTGAGGGTTAAACTGCCTATGACAGGTTTTTAAGGAAGTCTAATTTTGACTTTATTTGGTATATTTATACCTGTCGTACATATACATTAAAGTTTTACACCAATCGAGCAGGTATTTGTGGAGAACACTTTGAAAAATCTGTAGAAAATGACAGGAAGTGACATCACACCAAGGACACTCATTCCCGTCAAAGTTAAAGCAGAATTTACACAAAGAAACTACTTTTACTAACAAAATAAAGTCGCTCTCATATATTTTTATTTGTCAAATAAAACACACATTACTACATCAGATGAGTTTTTCCCAGTGTTTGCTGGGTAATTTCCAAGTGTGATGTCATCAAATACAAACAGGAAGTGAAATTATAAACGTAAAAAATGAGCTATTCTGTGATAACATTTTTATAATTTTTAGTGAAATTCAAAATATATTCATCTTAACTGCGTTTTAGTTCAACGAGTCGTCCGACCTGTAGGGGGCGCTTTAGACTGAGAAAACAAACTAATCTCATCTGCATAATTAATCATCTTACATGTGGTGATGTCATCTGAAAACCAACTAATCGTGACCAATCGACTATAACAATAATCATAGTCTAATAACGTGGACAGTGGAATTAGGAAATCAAAATGACAAATTAAACCATTTCGGATTTTCAGTATATTCTCTATCCAGAAGTCTCCATAGTTCAACATGTTTTGGTTGATTATGTGTTTAAAAACTCGACTGCTAAAATAATAATTAAAGTGGAGTGGAGCCAAAACCCCATCTGAGGAGGAGGAACATTTTTGGCTCCGCCTGTCTTTTCCGGCTCATCACGCAGAGTTAGCATATGTGCAGAGGTCAGAGGTCACAGTCACACAGAGGACACGCCCCCAGCTCAGGAACACACTGTGAAAAGGGACGTTCTAGTCTTCTTTAACTAAGAATATAAACACATTCACTTAAAAGGTAGAATTCATGTTTAAAATGTCATAAACTTGACCTCTCCGTGACCCCAGATACGAGATGAACCTGTGCAAATCAAATATACATATTACTGATACTTCATTACCAAAACTTCAGACATGGAGAAGTTTTTATTCATGGTTCTCAAGATTATAATTTTTGAATTGCTTATGTGATGTGCAATATTTAATTTATCTTGAAAGAAGAAAATCAATTGAACAGTTGCTTAAATATTACTTTAATAAAAGGTACATAATTTAGCTTGAAACAGTAAATTATAAATGTTTTTTACGATTTTTCTAATGTTGACTTTATTTGGTGAATTTATACCTGTCGTACATATAAATGATAGTTTTACTCCAATCGAGCAGGTATTTGTGTAAAAAAACATTGAAAAATCTGTAGAAAATGACAGGAAGTGACATCACACTCATTCCAGTCAAAATTTATGCAGAATTTACACAAAATAAACAACTTTTTTGACTCTAGACATTAATTCAACAAAATAAAGTCACTGTCATATATTTTTATTTGTCAAATAAAAATAATTGTGACATTAGATGAGTTTTGGCCCAGTGTTTGCTAGTATGATGTCAGCAATTACAAACAGGAAGTGACATCATAAACCAAAAAAATGAGCTATTCTGGGATAACTTTTTATTCTTTTTAAATCGAAATTCAAAATATATTTATCTTAACTGCATTTTAGTTCAGTGAGTCGTCCGACCTGTAGGGGGCGCTTTAAATTCAAGCCATTTCAAGTCTGAGTCATTCATCTCAATCTGGAGAAGCTCAATTGCGTCCCCTGCAGTTTGTCCAGGAGAAGACACGTCACGGCCAGAGTGCGGTAATCAGACCCGGGTGACGCGCTGTGACGAAAGACAGAATGTAACGACGCTGACGGGAAAGTGCAGAGTCACTAACGACGTCGAGATTCAAAATGGCAACGACTCTAGGCCGCGACCATCTTCAGCTTTACTCATCATCTTACCTTTTCTCCGCATTACATGTCATGAGCTTTGCGTTTGAATAATTCCGTACATAAACACACTTTCCGCTACTGAAAGTGTGTTTATGGTTTCGAGCTTTAAAAACCGGAAGTGCCGGAGCGAGCGCGGTGTGGCGTTTACACAGAGTTTGAGGGTAAATCTGGTGGAAAAGGTTTTCGTAAATCTGGCCGCGCAAAAGTGTCTATTTTTGACCGAGCTCCATGACAACAGCAGAAGAAAGATGATACATTTGTTTTATCAAATGAACAAGAGCATTTAGCAAACATACACTTTCATCGTTTTGTGTTTTTGTTTTAGCCGATATGGAATTCAAATTGTTATCAGGAAAATACTCTAGTTTGTACAGTTTTTAAATAAGATAAGATAAGATAAGATATTCCTTTATTGTCCCACATGGGGAAATTTCATTGGTGCAACGCAGGTAGATACAGAGGTAGATACAGAAGAACAGATCACTTATAGGAAGTCTGAAAAACACTTTCAGTAGAAGATCTCCTATAAATAAAAACTCCCATAGACAAATAAATAAATAAATAAATAAATACCATTGCATGTGATCACGACAGTAATTGCACATGAATATGTGTCACGACAGCACATAGATTGCACATGAATTTCACAGTAATTGCACAGTAATTGCACATATGACAGAATAATCAATCATAAATAAATCATTCTCTTCCCACTTCTCGGGCCTGTATAACACATCCGAGTGTTTTTTTTTTTGAGCATAAAGACACAACCCTCCCGTCAGCCGAGTCGTCTAGATCTGTGCAAGCTGCATTTCTTAATTCGTGACCCACTTTTGCGCGTTTGCATTTGTGCTGAGTCCTGAAACGTGTCCGGATGCAGAGAAGTTGCCGTGATGGCTTTGCTGCGATAAGCACATACTTAAGCTCGAACTGCGGCGGCACATTTAAGGACAAAGAGCCGGTTGAAAGGATGCGAAACGCGAACGTAGACGATGACGATTGTTGCTGTACATACAGATGAGAAAGACAAAACAAAACTAAATGAGCTGTACGGCAGGTCAGGGTGGTTTGTAGCTGCTAAATGTGTCTTTTTTAACTTGGTTTATGGTGGTTTATCTCTGTAATTACTGTGTCAATCCACAAAAAAGTTCAATACCTTCACTAACGGCGCAAGTGAAATGATTGTCCTCTTTACCATCAAGGCGACCCAAACCCACTGATGATCGTTTTGATGTAGAGTTATAAAGGCCCTTCAACAACATCAAACTATGGCACGTTAATTAAGTCTTTTGCGAGATAACTTTTCTTGATAACAGTAATTGGAGAAACTATAAAGCGTTGGTGTGGATGCATTCGTCAGAAAAAGGGCTATTTAGCGTTGGAATTTTCGACGGAACCGCATTATTTCGCCTTTGTTTCTCTGTTATAAATCACAGTTTACGGCGCTAACGTTTCCACTTTGTCTCCGTCTGTTCCAGGTATAATCCGCCGCCGAGGTGCGACGCCGAGACTCATCAAAAGCTTATCTCCGAGGAGCTTGGACCAGATGCTTTTTCTCGCTCGCCGCCTCCTGCATTAGTGCCGACGACGCCCAGGGAAAAGACACTTACTAATGCGAGCGAGATTTCCCCAAAGTCCATCGCAACGAGCTCTTCTCAAAGCTACGAGAGCGCCACCAAAATGGCGTCCCTGTCCGTGTTTTGGCCTTTGCTAATCTGGTTACAGCTTGGATTACTTTCAGCGTTTTTGGCACCGATTTACGGCAAGGAGTGTCCAAGATTGTGCGTCTGTGAGATCCGACCCTGGTTCACTCCTCAGTCGACCTACAAGGAGGCCATTACCGTGGACTGCAACGATCTGAGGCTCATGAAGATACCGACCAACTTGTCGCTCGATACGCAAGTGCTTCTCCTTCAGAGCAATCTCATCTCGCGCACACACGGAGAACTCGAAGCGCTGGCGAACTTGACCGAGCTGGACTTTTCGCAGAACAACTTCAGCACGGTGGAAGCGGTCGGACTACAAAGTATGGACCACTTGACGACGTTGCATTTGGAGGAAAATCAGATCTCGGAATTGCCAGATTTCTGCCTGAGAAACCTCTCCAATCTCCAAGAATTGTACATCAACCACAATAAAATCAGTTCCATCGCTGCGCATGCGTTTGGGGGGCTTCGCAACTTGCTGAGGCTTCATCTCAACTCCAACAAGCTGCACGTCATCGACAGCAGCTGGTTTGAAGAAACGCCCAACCTGGAAATACTGATGATCGGCGAAAATCCAGTAGTCGGGCTTTTGGACATGAACTTTAAGCCACTTGGAAGCCTCCGGAGTCTCGTCTTGGCCGGCATGGATCTTACCGATGTTCCCGCCGATGCGTTCATCGGCTTGGAGACCCTTGAAAGTATTTCGTTTTACGACAACAAGCTGGTTCGAATCCCGCAACTCGCTCTCCAGAAGGTCCCCAACTTGAAGTTTTTGGATTTGAACAAAAATCCCGTTCAGAAACTGCAAGAAGGCGATTTTCGTAACATGCTGCATCTGAAAGAGCTGAGCATCAACAACATGATGGAGCTGGTGTCCATTGACCACTACGCGTTGGACAACCTTCCGGAATTCACCAAACTAGAAGCGACCAACAACCCCAAACTGTCGTACGTCCACAAGCAGGCGTTTCGAGATTTGCCGTCGTTGGAGAGCGTGATGCTGAACCACAACGCCCTGACCGCGCTCTACCAGAGCAGCGTCGAAGCGTTGCCGAATTTGAGAGAGATTAGCGTGCACAGCAACCCGCTACGCTGCGACTGCGTCATTCAGTGGATGAGTTCAAACCGCACGACCGTCAGATTCATGGAGCCGGCGTCCATGCTGTGCTTCTCACCGCCGGAACTTAAGGGACAAAAGGTACGAGAACTGAAGCTCGTTGAGGCGGCGGACCAATGTCTACCGCTGATTTCTCACGACACCTTCCCGAGCCATTTGAACCTGGAGTTAGGCATGAGCGTTAGCTTGGATTGCCGCGCCATGGGTGAACCCGATCCCGAAATCTATTGGGTGACGCCGTTGGGAAGCAAAATAACGCAAGATACGGAGTCAGATCGCTACCATTTGAGCAGCGAAGGGACTTTACACTTGTTGCACGTTCAGGTCGAAGAATCCGGGAGGTATACGTGCGTCGCGCAAAACACGGAAGGCGCGGACACCAAAGTGACCACGATACGCGTCAACGGGACTTTAATAGAAAGCGCGCAGGTCATGAAAATATACGTCAAGCAAACCGAGCCCCATTCGATCCTCGTTTCGTGGAAGGTGAATTCGAACGTCATGACGTCCAATCTCAAGTGGGCGTCGGCGACCATGAAGATCGACAACCCGCACATCACGTACACGGCCCGCGTCCCGGTCGACGTCCACGAGTACAACCTGACGCACCTCCAGCCCGCCACCGAGTACGAAGTGTGCCTCACCGTGTCCAACATCCACCTGCAGACGCACAAGTCCTGCGTGAACGTGACCACCAGGGGCCCGACCTTCTCCCTGGACCTGTCGGAGCAGCACCCGAGCGCGACCGTGCTGGCGGTGATGGCGACGGCGTTGGCGTTCGTCAGCCTGGCCACGGTGGCGGTGTACACGGCCAAGAGGTGGAGGCGGAAAAACTACCACCACTCGTTGAAAAAGTACATGCTCAAGACGTCGTCCATCCCGCTGAACGAGCTGTACCCGCCGCTCATCAACCTGTGGGACGCCGATCCGGAAAAAGAGGCTCCGGATGGAAAGCCGTCGCCCGTCGACACCACGCGAAGCTACTACATGTGGTAAAATCTGAAAAAAATGAGAAAAAAACAGCACAAAAGACACAACTTTTGCCGTTTTTGGAGGCAAAGGGTCCATGTGGCTGATGTTTTTGTATTCCCGGCTTTGCTAGCGCGAGGCGGAGGAATCGAGGACAGGGTTGTCATTAGTATAGCGTATCGCCTTTAGTTGGATTTCTTGTGTTTTGTACTCTCCGAGACGGCAGCTGTTTTACGCCTACAGTGATTCTTTATAATTACTATATTGCTGTTTTTGTGGCGCAACGTTGGATGACTCCGCGCTAAAGCAACATTGTGTAACTTTGACGACGACATTTAGGATCGTTTTGTTCTCCTCTGACGTCACCATATTTTGACCCTGGTCGCACTTGAAAAACAGATTTTACTTAGTTAAACCTGGTTAAATAAAAGGTTAATAAACACAACATAAAATTAAAGAAAAGGCTAACCGTGCCACCAGCTAATGTTCTGTTTTGCCGTTTATATATATTTTAATTATCTTATTTTATATAGCATTTTTTTCTTGATTTTTGGCTATAATTTGTCCTTCATTATAAGTTTTCATTTGTTATTTTTCCCCGTAGCATTATTGATTGGCGTTTTTTAGTTCAGCCTGGTTAAATAAAGGGTTAATAAAGACAAAATAAATGTAAAAAGGCTAACCGTGCCACCAGCCGTTTATATATATATTTTTTGATTTATCTTATTTTATACAGATTTTTTTTATATTTTTTCCCCTATAATTTGTCCTTTGTTATACGTTTTTTATTGTTATTTTCTTCCTGTAACATTAGTGATTGGTGGATTGATACCGAAATATTAAATTATTTGACGAGATATCAAAAGAAATTCATTCACACGCTTTAAATTTCTCAAAAATGCTGTTTTTAAACACAATTAACACGTTTAATTTTTTTGTTTTACCCCTTGGAGATGTAAAGGCCTAAATATTCCGTGGCATCGGATCAAAAATCACTTAAATTAAAAGTGACGAAGGGATTCAAAGTTACCGTGTTGCTTTAGGGAGCACATTTAACAGCTCCTCTTGCTAATTAAGTAGAAATTATGTTTCTTTTTTGCTTCCGTGAAACAGTTTTCGTTGGTGAGAATTTGGTGGGAAGCCGACCGCGGTTTGTGGAAGTGTGAACCGTGGGGTAATGTTGTATCAACTATAAAATTTGGGATTTTCTCTTGTTTTTCTCACAGGAGTAGGACTTTAGTTTGTTTTGAAATGTGAATCTAGGGGTACAATTTCACTTTTATTTCTCCTTGTTTGATTAAGATGCACTAGAAATGTCTAACTGCTTTATCGGTCGATTATGTTCATTATTAAGCTAGAGTTATTTTGTTATTATCCATTAGCCAACTTCTTAATGCTGTAAGATGTAAACACGGTGAATCGAAATAAATACTTTTTTGATCATTTTGCACAATATTGTCCCTTTTTTCCCCACAATTAAACATTTTTCAAACTCTTTTCCTACAGAGAAAACCTGTAAAACTATGTCATGAAATCTATTTATCAGTTGACAAAAGTGTACTGCGTTTCATACACTGAGAACAAACTGCCCTCTAGTGGCTCAGAAGCGAACACTGCAGCTTTAAATAGTGAATTACAAGTCATTTTATTCGTTATTCTTTACAAAAATATACACAAACTCTTTAACACAAACTCTTTTCCTACAGAGAAAACATTTTAAACATAAAACTGGGTCATGAAATCTTTTTACCAGTTGACAAAAGTGCACTGCGTTTAATACACCGAGACCACACTGCCCTCTAGTGGCTCAGAAGCGAAAACTGCAGCTTTAAATAGTGAATTACAGGTCATTTTAATTGTTATTCTTTACAAAAATATACACAAAATGGCCACACCGGCTTCTCGGGGACACAAGGGGGCGATGGTGCACACTGTCGCCGTGTCCTCGGACAAGACGCTGCACCCACCTCATCTCCAGCGTCCAAAAATGTGGCGTTTGTGAGAGCGAACGTGACGGCGGACGCGAGCGAGCCCGTGTTTACGGCGCGTGTGTCATGTGTGTTCACTGACACGGGTTCAGCGTCACCGTCGGTCTCTGGAAACGCAGCGAAAGCCCAGATTTGAAGAGGAGCTGTCCGGGGTGTTCTGGCTTCTGGCGGCGCATCTGTATCTGTAACAGTACGACTGAGAAGAACGAGAGAGAAAGAAACGTTTTTGTTACTTTTCGCTCGCACTTTGATCATAGTCATCGTTACAGTCGCTGAAAAATAATACCAAATGTCTGTTTTTGTCAAGAACACACTTTATTTGTTAGTATTCTCTATGCAAAAGTCTTCGGTTGGTTGCTATAATGTATTTTAAAAGTCCAGATGTACAAAATAAATAATAGATTAATGAGCTGACATATTGAAAAAAAACAATTGCTCATTAATTAAAAAAATGTACTGATAAAATAATAATAATTTGCTCATTTATTTTTTCATCTCTCACGTTTGTCTCATTGGGCACAAGAAAAACATGAATAAAGTCCAATTCAAGTTGTTTAGAAATAATTTGACAGCCCAGTGAACATTTGTGTTTCTGGCTCCGCCCCTTCAGATATGATTTAGTTTTTTTGTCTAATTTTGTAAATGCCAGATTCTGAGTATAATTTAATGGTGAATGATTTGCACTCACTTCAAAGTGTAAATCAAATGTTACGTCCAAACAGTTACAGCGCTTTCTCTAAATACAGTACTTTATATTACTCTTTTTTTTGTACTTCTACTTAAGTAATACATTAGAATTAAAGTGACAGGTTTTAAGGATTTTCTAATTTTGACTTTATTTGGTGTAAATATACCTGTTGTGCACATACATTATAGTTTTACAGGTATTTCTGGAGAAAACGTTGAAAAATATGTATAAAAAAACACAGGAAGTGACATCACACCAGGGACACGTTTATGCACTTTATGTAAAATAAAATAAATTGAGCCAATGTTTGCTGGGTAATTTCCTAGTGTGATGTCATCAATTAAAAAACAGGAAAAAAAAGCTATTCTTGCATAACATTTTTATGCAACATTTTAAATATATAAAACCTGCAATTTAGTTCAACGAGTCGTCCGACCTGTAGGGGGCGCTTTGACTTAACCAATGGTGCTTCTTAATTAGGTGAACGCTTCCTGTTTTCAAACGTGCCGATGTAACGGGGCATTAAACGGGTCAAGAGGAAGTTAAATTACCTTGTGACACATGTAGGACCCGCCCTTCTTCACTTTGTCCGACCCCGACGGGGGCCCGGTCTGAAAACGTAGCATCAGGACATTTGTAAGAAAGAATAAACCGAAGAGAAAAAGCACATCTGGTGTAAATATCCTCACAGGGTTGTTCTGCGCGTCCGTGGTGTGATGCACAGTCCACCAGTCGTTTGTCCACTCCCAGGCGTTTCCCACCATGTCGAAGAGCCCCAGAGCGTTAGCAGGAAACGACATGACCTGCACCACACGACACATAACACAGGACGGTAATGTCAGAGCTGCACCACACAGGACGGTAATGTCAGAGCTGCACCACACGGGACGGTAATGTCAGAGCTGCACCACACGGGACGGTAATGTCAGAGCTGCACCACACGGGACGGTAATGTCAGAGCTGCACCACACGGGACGGTAATGTCAGAGCTGCACCACACGGGACGGTAATGTCAGAGCTGCACCACACGGGACGGTAATGTCAGAGCTGCACCACACGGGACGGTAATGTCAGAGCTGCACCACACGGGACGATCAGCGCTGCACCACACGGGACGGTAATGTCAGAGCTGCACCACACGGGACAGTAATGTCAGAGCTGCACCACACGGGACAGTAATGTCAGAGCTGCACCACACGGGACGATCAGAGCTGCACCAGACGGGACGATCAGAGCTGCACCACACGGGACGATAATGTCAGAGCTGCACCACACGGGACGATCAGAGCTGCACCAGACGGGACGATCAGAGCTGCACCACACGGGACGATCAGAGCTGCACCACACGGGACGATAATGTCAGAGCTGCAGGACGATAATGTCAGAGCTGTGGGACGATAATGTCAGAGCTGCGGGACGATAATGTCAGAGCTGCGGGACGATAATGTCAGAGCTGCGGGACGATAATGTCAGAGCTGCGGGACGATAATGTCAGAGCTGCGGGACGATAATGTCAGAGCTGTAGGACGATAATGTCAGAGCTGCAGGACGATAATGTCAGAGCTGCAGGACGATAATGTCAGAGCTGCACCACACGGGACGGTAATGTCAGAGCTGCACCACACGGGACGGTAATGTCAGAGCTGCACCACACGGGACGGTAATGTCAGAGCTGCACCACATGGGACAGTAATGTCAGAGCTGCACCACACGGGACGGTAATGTCAGAGCTGCACCACACGGGACGGTAATGTCAGAGCTGCACCACACGGGACGGTAATGTCAGAGCTGCACCACACGGGACGGTAATGTCAGAGCTGCACCACACGGGACGGTAATGTCAGAGCTGCACCACACGGGACGGTAATGTCAGAGCTGCAGGACGATAATGTCAGAGCTACAGGACGATAATGTCAGAGCTTTTGGGTTAGTTTTATGTGAAAGTTACAAAGAGTCAAAAGTATTCTAACTTAAACGTTCTGTCTCACTGGAGATGTTTTGGCGAATCCGTCCTCTGCCGTGTTCTCCGAGGGAAACTGTCCCTGCCACAGGTTTGCGTAATGTCGGCCTTTGGGAGTCAGCTTGTTCCCCCACGGGTAAAGCCTGCGGGCACACGACGGCGTTAACGCTTTACACTCGACAGGCGTTTCACGTTTCACGAGAGGGCGTCGCACCGGTCTTTGAGGCCTCCTCGGCAGGCCAACTCCCACTCGGCCTCGGTGGGGAGCCTCTTGTGGAGCCAGGAGCAGTAGGACACGGCGTCGGCCCAGGACACGTGGAGAACCGGGTGATCCAGCCTGGGACAGAACCAGTTTAAAGAGATTATACACATCTTTTACACTCTTTAATGGACTTTAGTGTTGGTTAAACATGGCATTTGTCCAGAGGCTGTCAAGACTTTACTCCTTTTGTCGATTAATCGGTTGATTGTCGTTTTTGTTGACCATAAATTAGCATTACTCGACTGATTATTTTGATTAAATTGTAAGGATTTCTGCGAGACATGAGCGGAAAGGAGAATGTAGAGAGATATCTGAAGATTTGGGAGTTTAATCTGGCTTTTTACAATGTTTCTGAATAGAATAATGGTCAGATCATAGAAATACTGAATACTTTCCCTTATCAGTCGACTATTCATTCATTTTTAATATTTTTGAAGGAATATTTTGTTTTCTGCAGCGGCAATTTCACAAAATCACGGCACCTTGGAGCGGGAAAAAAACTACTGTATTTTCCGGACTATAAATTGCACTTTTTTTCCATAGTTTTGGCCGGGGTGCGACTTATACTTATATTTAAACTTATACTCCGGAGCGACTTATATGTGATATTATTTGTTATTTTCACACTTGCAACCGCATTTGATACTCCAGTGCGACTTATATATGTTTTTTCTTCTCTATTATGCATTTTTTGGCTGGTGCGACATATAGTCTGGAAAATACGGCAATTCTGAATTTTTGCCAAATGAAAACAACTCGCTGCTTATTTAAAACTGTCAAATAAAATATATAAAAACAGAATTTCACCTGTCTATAATGTTCGAGTCTTTCCCTTCAGGGTGTTTCCAATCGGCCCCTTTCACCGGCAGCCACCAGGGGGCAGCAGCCACCTACAAAACACACAACAAACCATTCAACCAACTAAACTACTCGATCAGGACTAAAATGGGCTCAATTCAGGACAAAATAAGGACAAACCAAACGCTAAAAACTTAACTTTTCCCGATCCTTTCTCAAATTGAGCCTCAAATCCACGTCTGTCCGGATTTAGCCGAGTGAAATCTTGCCATTACTCTTACTCGACGTTAAAAAAAACATGTCTCTGTGTTAATCCTTAAAGACGGAAACATCTGGAGCGGGTTCTTCACATATTTCCCGCTGATAAAGCTTCGAAAATATGACTTTTTAAACGCGGAATAGATCACAGAGAAGACAAGACAAGTTCAGGAGAAAAGGTGAAAGATAATAATGTTACGGACACTAAAGCAAAAAAAACAAAAACTTAAATAACTTACTGCTCGGTTTATTTCACTCTTTACGGCGTCACTCAAAAGTCCCTCGAACACGAACGAATCTCCGAATTTCTCCGCCTGGAAGAAACGCAGAGCGAAACACATCACCGACGACAAGATTACCATAAATCAACGTGTTTTTAGTAATTCACCAGTTTTGTGTGATTAATAAAGAAACTAAAGAGAAGAAAGGAGAAAGAAAACAGCATTTAATTATCATTTAGAGATTATTATTTTAAAAACCAAAAGGAGCTCCACAAAGTATCACAAGGACATGCATTATTTAGACTATGATCTTTTGTCCATGGGAAGAAAATACATATTTTAAATAGAAATATGTTCAATTAAATATATATATATAATAACAATAAAATAAATAAAATAAAAATAAATAAATATAATGAATAAAATGAATTAAATAAATTAAATAAAATAAATGTTTTTTTTTTTTTTAAGTCAGTCAGGTTGGGCTGTAATCCTTTAGTTGTTTAGTCAATTAATCGGTCGACGGCGTCTTAGTCGACTCATAGTTTTATTTAGATTAAAGGGACTTCTGTGGGACAACAGCAGAACGGAGGGAGTGAGTTAGCTGGAGATTTTGGAGTGAATCATAAGTTTAATCGACCGTTTCTGTTTAAATAGTAGTTTTGGCCTGAACTCCTGTGTAACCGTGGTAACAGGAGTGCAGAGTGGGTCCCACACACGGGGATACTTCACCGTTTTGATAGCTTTGTCACGTGTCGTTTGCAAAATTCATTCTGGCTATTGATTTAGCCACATTTAGTCGATTAATCGGTCGACCACAGCCACAGTCAGGCTCGTTAAGCTCCAAAATAACTATACAGCCTCATACAAAAGAGCTCCTGTAACAAAGACAGTGACATCAATAAATCTAAATTTTCTGTAAAACATCGCCATATTTTAAATCTTTATTTGGTTGATAATGTTTTTAAAAGTCTCAAGTAATCGTTTGACTCGTCGATTAATCGCAAAAAACAAATCGACTACTAAAATAATCGCCGGCTGCCATCCTGAGTCTCATTTTAGAGGGCGGAGCATGAACGGGCCACTAGACACGCCCACAGACTGAGCAGCTGCAGGAGAAGAAGAGCCAAGCTTCCTGCAGTACTGCTCAGCGGCCTGTAGAGGGCACTAAAGACGAGCTTCAGCAGCAGAATTGAGGGGAAACGACCTTATTTGGACATACTTCACTGTCATTTTATATTTTATTGGTCAATCACTGTTTGCCTTGATCGCCTTGACGACACGACACTGAAATCCAATCACAATCGCAATGTTTGCCAGACAAATTGTAGTCAGATATTCAAAACGTTCTTCAAACCTCGGAGATGTAGCCCGTTGCCGTGACAAAGCTCTGGAACTGGCGGTTGGTGACTTCCTGGACGTCCATGTAAAAGGGGTCGATGTGGACGGGTCTCTGGGGCCCCTCTCCGTCTGCGGGGATCCCAGGGCTGTCTGTGCCCATCAGGAACTCTCCCCCAGGAACCAGAACCATCTGAGAAGCACACAGCGGGGCACGAGTGGACGTACTTTTTTAATCATGACACGAATGTCCCAAGTTTATCACAAACTATAACTGTGTCTGCTCCAGATTTCTGAGCAAATAGTGAACCAAAAAACAGCCTTACTTTATGTACTTTTATACACAGAAACTGGAGTAGTAGTTGTAGATGAAGTAGTTGTAGTTGAAGTAGTAGTTGTAGTTGAAGTAGTAGTAGTAGTTGTAGTTTAAGTAGTTGAAGTAGTAGTTGTAGTTGAAGTAGTAGTTGTAGTTGAAGTAGTAGTTGTAGTTGAAGTAGTAGTTGTAGTTGTAGTTGTAGTTTAAGTAGTTGTAGTTGAAGTAGTAGTAGTGGTAGTAGTAGTAGTAGTAGTAGTAGTAGTAGAAGTAGAAGTAGTAGTAGTAGTAATACTTGATATAGACCAATAAATCAGGCTGATATTTGTACTTTTACTGCATGTTATGGAGGCCGATACTGAGTTTTGGCCGAGCGGCTGCCTTAAGAATATGCATCAAACTTTATTTGTACTTAAAATACAAATCTAAAAAATTAATAACTCTCTCCACTGTCATAATTTGCAGGAAGTTTAGTTAATTAAACTTTCTGCAAATTATGAGAGTGGAGTAAACTAACCCTGGGAATTCAAACTGGTCATTTATTTTGTGTTTTAACAGTGAAAAACTGTTTGTATTTCAGTTAATCAGTGAAAACGTGTCACGGTCGACTTCACGGTGGAACATTTAGATGACGGGGCAGTTTAAAGGGTCAGAGAACACCAGAATCTAACGGTCAGATGTTTTAAGGGCACGAAACAACGTCAGTACTTTAGAAATACTACTATAAGTAAACATTTGTAAATACTAACTAACAGTAATACAGTTTAAACATGGTACACGGTGGAATGGTGTTATCGTTATTTTAACACTAATATTGACGTAATGTCCTTGAAGCATCTTTTACTCTTCTATTCTACGATCTTAAAATATTATAAAAACTCAAAATATGAAAACGTTTCCAGAACTTAAAAAAAAATACAGTTCAATAAAATGTTACTTTTCAAATTAGAAACTATATGTTCCGTGTATAAATTAAAAAAAAATAGAGAATTATAGGCGTTTTTACTATTGCTGAATTAATACAAGTGCACGGATTAACCTGCATCTTACTATGAGCGGGGTCGCCGCTCCACAGATCTGACCAAACAGAAAAACTGTCGCAATTGTTGTTCTGGAGAAATGCAAAATCAGAACAACTTAAATTTAAAGTATATATGACAGGTTTATAATTGTACTTCCTGGTTGGACGTGAGCGCAGATATGACACAGTTAGAGGTCATTCCACAGCTGTTACCTAGCAACCAGACTGTAAACAAGAGCCAAACTCCACATAAATGACACAACAGTTCTGATCTGACACACAATAATACCATAAAACACCTTTATTTAGTCCAACGATGGTTTAAACTGTTAGAAAAGTGTCTCGGTGTAAACTATCTGTGTCGCACACTGATGACATCACAGAGGGATTCAGCTCGACTTCCTATCAGTTTAAACTCTTGTTTTTCAATACTTCTTCACAAACTGCAACTTAACGGATGTAAAATTAAGATAATATTTAGCACACGTTCTACACCACCAAACTAAGTAAGTCAGGATTAGAGAAACAGGAAGTGGACTTTAAAAAGAAGGGTTATTGACGTTTTGTGCGACACTTAAACCTCAACAGAGACATTCACGAGCACATTTAAACACATTCTTGACGCCAAACACTCCCGGTAAAGCATCTGTACGCGGACAAGTGCATCCGCAGTGCAGCTTTATCCTACCTGACTGCTGCTGACGTCAGTGCGCGGCGCCTCAGTCCGATCCGCGTGGACGTGTGCGGAGTACTTGACCGCCGGGTCCGGGTGGTCCGGGTCCGCGGGGCGAGCGGCGGGTCTCCTCGGGGTCGCACAGCCGCAGCTCGACGCTTCCTCCGGGGCTTGACTCTGTGACTCTGCCGCGCACGGAGCCTCCAGACCGAGCGCGACACGTGCGCAAAGTAACGCCGCGAGCGCGAGGAAAGTGCGGAACATCTTATACAAATGATATGAAGCGCTCAGGTCCCGCCATGAAGCTATTATATTATATTATCAGGTCCATGGCTCGGGACTCCCGCGCTCATGTTGTTGTGACTGTACTTCCGCATTGTCACGTGATTTGTCAGCTGAGGGGAAGAGGATGTTTTTTTTTGTTTTTTTTTATTTATTTAAATTGAATAATTAATTACAGCTTCAACATGGCATAAGGCTTTGATAAATTGTAAAACATAAATTATAATAATCTGAATATGAGTTTTACTTTGAAAAAAAAATACATTTGTGTATATCTTGTTTGGCTATTAGTAAACAATAGTTAAAGAAATTGTCATTGTGCAAAATGACTCAATACTTGATATCGTTAAACATAACATTTGATGAATCTGTGACAAAATTGTTTGGAAATTTAAATGCGTCCCAAAAAGTTCTGATACAGCACAATAAATAGTTTCCAGATTGAAACGTTTAAAAAAAATCATTACAAGGATAAATGTTGTTTAAAAACTTAAAGTGAGTTTCTTTGGCTTTTGGTGAAATCAGAAGTGATAGATACTTTGTCCTTATTTTCATTTTGAGGTTAATTACAATTTTCTTTTTAATGTATTACATTTATTGTACGTTTGCAGCTTAGCGACAAAGCACTGTCTCCAGACAGAAGTATTTACATGGTACATGAACATGCTGTGATTATCACTCTGCGCTTTGTCGTCATTAATTATTGATTTATTCTACGAGACTCGTTACTTCCCCATAAGGAACGACTGGAGCAGAAAGTGGAGCTCCGCATTTCTAAGGCACCCGGAACCAGCCGGGCCGATCTTGAGAAGGGCCTTTTGGAAGCAAAAGTGATGTGGAAATTGGGATTAACATCAGAATGTGACAAAATATGAAAAATGCTTTTTTTGACAAATAGAAACCATCAGGTTTGAAGATAAAATGGTAAATGGTCAGATTTGTATAGCGCTTTTCTACCGTCAAGGCACTCGAAGCGCTTTACATCAAGGAACCAGTGATAAGATAAGATAAGATAAGCCTTTATTAGTTAACACTGTGGGGAAATTTCAGTGTTACAACGCACAAGTAGGTACAGAAGTGAGAGAACACTTTTAATAGAGGAGCTCTTACAAAAGAAAAAAGAAAACTTGTAAAAAAAAGCAACCTTAAATTCTTAATAAAAGTATAAGAAGAAAATAGTAAATAACACTCTTATTTACAGCAGTTGTATGGACAGGCAATATTGCACCAATATGATTGACATTATGACAGAGTATTGCACATGATTATGTCAGTATTGCACATGGGTATGACAGTTACACATGTTCAGGGCTAACAGAAGGAAAGACCTGTGAAACCTTCCCTTCACACAGAGAGAGTGGATCAGTCACTGAAGCTGCTCTCCAGAGCGGACAGAGTGTCCTGCAGGGGGCGACACTCATGGTCCAGCATAGATGTGAGTTTAGCCAGGACCCTTCTGTCCCCCACCTCCTGCACCGAGTCCAGAGCGCAGCCCAGGACGGAGCTTTGTCCAGCTTCCTCCTCTCCCTCTCTGTGATGCTGCTGCTCCAGCAGGCCACACCTACAGGAGCTGATGCCACCACAGAGTCAGAGAAGGTCACAGAGTCATAGAGTCTCCTCAGGAGGTAGAGCCGACTCTGGCTCTTCCTGTACAGTGCGTCTGTGTTATGAGTCCAGTCCAGTTTGTGGTTCAGATGAACACCCAGGTACTTGTATGAGTCCACTCTCTCAATGTCCCGTCCCTGGATGTTCACTGGTGAGGGGGCAGTGGAGTGGCGTCTGCGGAAATCCACCACCATCTCCTTGGTCTTTCCCGCGTTGATGAGGAGGTGGTTCCGCTGATATCAGTCCACAAAGTCTTGAGCCTGTTCTCAGTGACACATTCACACACACACAGACATGAGAAGTACAGTACAGTACGGTGTAGTACAGTGTAGTACAGTAATAGCTGTAGGAGAGCATTCTGATGAGACAAAAATCAGATTTTTAGGTTTTAAGGTTAAGGTTAATGTACATTTTATTGTCTCCGTAGGAACATTTGATCCATCCTTCCAAGCTGGTCTCTTCAGGAGCAGGGGCCCATCAACTGGTGATGGGCTCGGTCAGGACTACCTTTACCTCCTGTGCATGTTTTGGGTGGATGGGGAAAACCGGAGAATCTTTTGCAATAAAAAGTAACTGACATTTTCTAGTTTTGGTCCAGATCGCTCTTAATCTTTGGAAAAACTCCAACATTTTGCTTCTGCCTTCATTCTGGAATTTTGGACATTTTGATGGTTACGTTTTAAAATTATGTTCCTTATTAAATTTTTCAAGGCGTTTATGAGCACTTAGACCTTTACTAGTATTTGTAGATGACTTATAAAACCTAATAAATGTTAAGAAGCCATGAACCAAAAACATGTGTGTGTTAGTAAATCATTAATAAGCTGCTCATTAAACTGTTTAAAGTGACAAAAGTAAATGCCTCAGAGCTTGGAAACAAATAACTTGTGCTTAATTCAGTAAATACTTTTAAGGACCTGACCAGACTAAACACAGTTGGAACACAAAGATGAAAGCATTTTAAGCACTTTTTTGTGTTTGGTTTTGTTTCCGTGGTGACAGTTTGGAGGCGCGTGGACATCATTTCCCAGAGTGCATCCGTCCACGCTCCGCAGCCGGAACGCGCCAGAAGCGGCACCGCGCCCCGAGTCCGCTCCGAGTCCGCTCCGAGTCCAAGCCGAGTCCGCTCCGAGTCCAAGTCGAGTCCATCCCGAGTCCAAGCCGAGTCCGCCTTGAGTCCAAGCCGAGTCCGCCTTGAGTCCAAGCCGAGTCCAAGTCGAGTCCATCCCGAGTCTGCACCGAGTCCATCCCGAGTCCAAGCCGAGTCCAAAGAGGCGGAGGAGGCGGCGGTGGAGGAGGCGGAGGATATCACCGTCTGTTTGACTGAAGCGCAGCCGAGGAGCGCGCACGGGCAGCGGGGCGAACAGAGCCGCCTTCCCCCATCCATCCAGCCTGGAACTATCGCCGCCGCCACACCGAGGGACAGAACTTCTCACGCCGGGAGAGGAGGCTGGCATGTCGGCGTCGTAGCTCCTCCGAGCACCGCGGGTCCACCGAGGGTTTTACGACGAGAGGTAAAACAAAACAAAACCAAAAAAGCACAAGTTTGGCTCGGACACTTTTACTCATGTCGCGTTTTCTTTCTGGAGCTTTTCGTCTTCAAAACTTCACGTAGTTTTAGGGAGAACTTGTCATTTTACACCGCGAAAGGCTGAAGTTTTAACTTTGACATTTACAGACGCGAGCCCGTTTGAGAATTCTCATGTTCGGTTTGGGTCAGTTTCATTGCGGGCGAGCGCCGCCGTGACCGCTCCGTTTATGTGCTCCGTTTATGTAACCGTCCGACCGCGTTCTGCCCCGGTGTCGGTGACTGTGTCCCACACTCCTGCCTCCGGGACCGGTGCAGGTGCACGGGGCTTATCCACGGTCCTACAGCCTGTGAGCCAAGGCCTACGGCATCATAATCATCATAATCATAATTATCATCACCATAATCATCATAATATAATGATGATATTAATGATAATAATAATCCTAATAATAGTAATAATAATAATAATATAGCCGCAAGCGGCAATGATCGGCCCTCGCCACGCCGCCGCCACGCCGCAAGAGTCCTTTTATTACATCTACTGCTGAATCTGTGACGCTGTCACATCTTCTCCCCTTTGTTTTACCATCAAAAAGCAATTTTATTTTGAATTCTTGGCAAAATGTGCGGCTTTGCCGCACAGACACCGTGACTCTTTGAATAAAAATGTGGATAACTTTTGATGGTCCACACCTGAAGATGAGTCTCACCAAATTTTAGGTTAATATGGCTAACGCCCTGGGAGGAGTTTGTGAAAGTCTAAAGTGTAAACATGTTCTGGCGATTTCCCCATTGGAATAACATGGGAGGTTTTGGTCATCGCTACGGCAACGCCATGACAATTATGACATGGGTCTCATTGACTTTTTTGATGGGGATGCCAAAATTGAGTTGTGTGTCAAATTTCATAAAATTTCGCAAAACTAAACATTTAACCTCCATATAAAATCTGTAGGGGGCGCTGTGGCTCCAAATTAATTTATTTCCTTCAAGTAGGTTTAGGGCAAAGAGTTTAACAACTGATTCTAATTTGACGCAATTCGGACTTTATCTGCGCAAATGGCAGAAATGTTAAATTTGGGAGATTTCTGAAATTCTTGCTACAGTTTGCGGCTTCGCCGCTCAGAGACCGTGACAGGTATCAATGTAATTTGTATAACTTTTGATGTCCCACTCCTCAGTAGCATTTTCACCAAATTTCAGCTTTTTAGAGCCAACGCCCTGGGAGGAGTTCGTAAAAGTACGACGTTTGGAAAAACTCCCGAGTCCTGCTCCATTTTTGAAGCAATATGGCCGACATTTGGTTGGGTGGACGGCGTTGCCGTAATAATATTTTTTACTTCTCTTGTCACCATCTACCTCTGCGCCAAATTTCATGATTCTACGATCAGATTTTTTAAGAAGAAGAAGAAGAAAGAATAATATTCCGATGCAAAAACAATGTTTCCCATTCTTCAAATATCATAAACTATACATTTTCGGAAAGTGCTCGCGCTTTCCTACCTCATGGTGTGGGTCCCTGGTCACTGACGGGTACTTTCGTTAATTTTGAGTGGGCTCCGCCCACTTTGTGTTTTTGGCCCTCTATACAGTAATAATGTTCATTTTTTGCATTACATGCTTATATGCACGGAACATGCAAGAGATGGGGAACGTATTCGTGAGCTACTTAGCGCAAATGAGTGCTTGCAGTCGTCATCCCAATGTAAAGTGCTCGTTTAGTGCGCACTTTTGCAGCCGCACGGCCTTACGAGATTAATAGGCCTCTCGCCAGCTTGTGGCGCTCGGGCCTAAATATGAACAGAAGTCGTCTCTTGTGACTTTCGCTGTCAGAACTGAAGAAACTACTTGGATGAGTGGCAAAATGTCCGACGCTTTTACTAAATAAAGCGGCGCTTTTAACGCGTGCGCACGGTTGGCCCTGCACTCGAAAATGCTCGTCCACATTTTAAAATACCCGTATTCCCCCAAAATACGCGGGAAGACAGCCTCTATCTAAAAGCCGGCCCCACACTCGCCACGCTCACCACGCTGCTCACCACGCTGCTCACCACGCTGCTCACCACGCTGCTCACCACGCTCACCACGCTGCTCACCACGCTGCTCACCACGCTGCTCACCACGCTGCTCACCACGCTCACCACGCTGCTCACCACGCTGCTCACCACGCTCACCACGCTGCTCACCACGCTGCTCACCACGCTGCTCACCACGCTCACCACGCTGCTCACCACACTCACCACGCTCACCACGCTCACCACACTCACCACGCTGCTCACCACACTCACCACGCTCACCACGCTCACCACACTCACCACGCTGCTCACCACACTCACCACGCTGCTCACCACACTCACCACGCTCACCACACTCACCACGCTCACCACGCTCACCACACTCACCACGCTGCTCACCACACTCACCACGCTGCTCACCACACTCACCACGCTCACCACACTCACCACGCTCACCACGCTCACCACACTCACCACGCTGCTCACCACGCTGCTCACCACGCTGCTCACCACGCTGCTCACCACGCTGCTCACCACGCTCACCACGCTGCTCACCACACTCACCATGCTCACCACGCTCACCACACTCACCACGCTGCTCACCACGCTCACCACGCTGCTCACCACGCTGCTCACCACGCTGCTCACCACGCTCACCGCTCACCACGCTCACCACGCTGCTCACCACGCTGCTCACCACGCTGCTGACCACGCTCACCGCTCACCACGCTGCTCACCACGCTGCTCACCACGCTCACCACGCTGCTCACCACGCTCACCACGCTGCTCACCACGCTGCTCACCACGCTCGCCACGCTCACCACGCTCACCACGCTCACCACACTGCTCACCACGCTGCTCACCACGCTCACCGCTCACCACGCTCACCACGCTGCTCACCACGCTCACCACGCTCACCACGCTGCTCACCACGCTCACCACGCTGCTCACCACGCTCACCACGCTCACCACGCTCACCACGCTGCTCACCACGCTCACCACGCTCACCACGCTGCTCACCACGCTCACCACACTCGCCACGCTCACCACACTCACCACACTCACCACGCTCACCACGCTGCTCACCACGCTCACCATGCTGCTCACCACGCTCACCACGCTCACCACGCTCACCACGCTGCTCACCACGCTCACCACGCTCACCACGCTGCTCACCACGCTCACCACGCTCGCCACGCTCACCACACTCACCACACTCACCACGCTCACCACGCTGCTCACCACGCTCCTCACCACGCTCACCACGCTCACCATACTCACCACGCTCACCACGCTGCTCACCACGCTGCTCACCACGCTCACCACACTCACCACGCTCACCACGCTGCTCACCACGCTGCTCACCACGCTCACCACGCTGCTCACCACGCTGCTCACCACGCTGCTCACCACGCTCACCACGCTGCTCACCACACTCACCACGCTCACCACGCTCACCACACTCACCACGCTGCTCACCACACTCACCACGCTGCTCACCACACTCACCACGCTCACCACACTCACCACGCTCACCACGCTCACCACACTCACCACGCTGCTCACCACGCTGCTCACCACGCTGCTCACCACGCTGCTCACCACGCTCACCACGCTGCTCACCACACTCACCATGCTCACCACGCTCACCACACTCACCACGCTGCTCACCACGCTCACCACGCTGCTCACCACGCTGCTCACCACGCTGCTCACCACGCTCACCGCTCACCACGCTCACCACGCTGCTCACCACGCTGCTCACCACGCTGCTGACCACGCTCACCGCTCACCACGCTGCTCACCACGCTGCTCACCACGCTCACCACGCTGCTCACCACGCTCACCACGCTGCTCACCACGCTGCTCACCACGCTCGCCACGCTCACCACGCTCACCACGCTCACCACACTGCTCACCACGCTGCTCACCACGCTCACCGCTCACCACGCTCACCACGCTGCTCACCACGCTCACCACGCTCACCACGCTGCTCACCACGCTCACCACGCTGCTCACCACGCTCACCACGCTCACCACGCTCACCACGCTGCTCACCACGCTCACCACGCTCACCACGCTGCTCACCACGCTCACCACACTCGCCACGCTCACCACACTCACCACACTCACCACGCTCACCACGCTGCTCACCACGCTCACCATGCTGCTCACCACGCTCACCACGCTCACCACGCTCACCACGCTGCTCACCACGCTCACCACGCTCACCACGCTGCTCACCACGCTCACCACGCTCGCCACGCTCACCACACTCACCACACTCACCACGCTCACCACGCTGCTCACCACGCTCCTCACCACGCTCACCACGCTCACCACACTCACCACGCTCACCACGCTGCTCACCACGCTGCTCACCACGCTCACCACACTCACCACGCTCACCATGCTGCTCACCACACTGCTCACCACGCTCACCACGCTGCTCACCACACTCACCACGCTGCTCACCACGCTGCTCACCACGCTGCTCACCACGCTCACCACGCTCACCACACTCACACAACAGCTCCGCTGCTACACGTGTGTTTGTTTATCAGCACGATGGATCGCATCATCTCATCTCCACAGATTTCCGTCTCTTTTGAGCTCGAACACAGTCTTTCTCTGCGGTCATTTTGTACTGGACACTGAAGGAACTCGCTAAACACACACCGGCCTATCAACCACGCATGTGCAGCCAGGGAAACGTGCTGCTATGCTGGGAACGAGGCTGCAGGTGTGCAGTAGGACACAGGGAATGATTGACATGTGTGAACTACTCGGCTGTACACGCCACCAGGAAATGAGACTGAGATTTGGCGCCAAAAAATCCTCTATTATTCCTTTATAAACTGCTCATTTGGCAGAGTTTTCGCCAGTTGTCTTCTGCAACGGGACGTACCACGACGACTGAGCGAGAGGGACGCCAAGATCGACCGTGATAATCGATCATCGCAATTGAATATTATTGTGAAAACGTAAAACTAATGATCGCGACTATTTAGAAGCACAATTATGTCATTTCTATTCGATCTGGGTCCAAAAAAAGAGCACTAAAATGTACCTTTCATGGCAGTTTATATCACAATAACTTTACTTTTGCATTCAGAAGGTTTGATTTCATAAAACTGGTTAAGTATGAATGGAAAGAAAATGAAGGATTTCACTTTTATTTTCATCACGTTCCAATAATGGTGAACAATTGTTAAATTTTGTCGTCTCTTCTCACAATAATCGTAACAGTAACATTTGACATCGTGACGTCTCTGCTGAGTGATTACTGACGACACTTTGTATTTGTTGTCCTGGTTTTGTTCTGCTGATATTTAATAAGAGTTAATTATTATGCATTAATAAAGGTTTGAGTCACGTCGTGTCCTTATGCGACACGCTTCACCCACATCGCCTTGTGTGAATCTGGTGTGTGTGTGTCTGTGTGTGAGTGTGTGTGTGTGTGTGTGTGTGTGAGTGTGTGTGTGTGTGTGTGTGTGTGTCTGTGTGTGTGTGTGTGTGTGTCTCTGTGTGTGTGTGTGTGTGTGTGTGTGTCTGTGTGTGCGTGTGTGTGTCTGTGTGTGTGTGTGTGTGTGTGAGTGTGTGTGTGTGTGTGTCTGTGTGTGTGTGTCTGTGTGTGTGTGTGTGTGTCTGTGTGTGTGTGTGTGTGTGTCTGTGTGTGTGTGTGTGTGTCTGTGTGTGTGTGTGTGTGTGTGTGTGTGTCTGTGTGTGCGTGTGTGTGTCTGTGTGTGTGTGTGTCTGTGTGTGTGTGTGTCTGTGTGTGTGTGTGTGTCTCTGTGTGTGTGTGTGTGTGTGTGTGTCTGTGTGTGTGTCTGTGTGTTTGTGTGTGTGTCTGTGTGTGCGTGTGTGTGTCTGTGTGTGTGTGTGTGTGTCTCTGTGTGTGTGTGTGTGTGTGTCTGTGTGTGTGTGTGTGTGTCTGTGTGTGTGTGTCTGTGTGTGTGTGTGTGTGTGTGTGTGTCTGTGTGTGTGTGTGTCTGTGTGTGTGTGTGTCTGATTTACCATCACAGAGTCTGAAGTTAATGAACAGTGACTACAGTGTAAAGTTTAAGGCATTATTATTATTACTGTATTTTCCGGACTATAAGTCGCACCAGCCAAAAAATGCATAATAGAGAAGGGGGAAAAAACATATATAAGTCGCACTGGAGTATAAGTCGCATTTTTGGGGAAATGTATTTGATAAAATCTAAGACCAAGAACAGACATTTAATCTTGAAATGCAGTTTAAAATAATAACAGATGAGAGAACATGGTGAATAGGTGTACGTATGCTAACGCTAACACCTTCAGCTACATGACGTATGCTAACGCTAACACCTTCAGCTACATGACGCACAGACAGAAGTGTGGTAAGTAACAGTTATAGCATAAAGAACATGCTAACAAGTTTACCAAAGCATCAGTTTTACCCCAAATCACTAAATCCATTGAATTCTTCTTCCTCTGTGTCACTTCTAAACAACTCCACAAACTCCAGAGGAAGAGGAAGTGCAGATTCTTCTTCTGCGTCATTATCGTTGCCAAAGTTTAATTGTTAAATTGCTTGAGGCGACTTGGCCCGGGTCAGAGTGTGGGGTTGTTTTGGCTTTTAAATATCTAAAATAAATACTGCCACTTTGCCAACAGGATACATGAATAATGCGTCGCCGTGTAATCGTCAAGGTGTTGTCAGGTGTAATTATTTGTCAAAACATAACTATTGTATGATTTAATGATTTAGTAACAGTCATATTTGCTGGACATGTCAAACCAGGAAGTGACTTTATAAACATCACCAACATGGCCAAATTTGAGAAAAACAGGCAAAATGTTTGGTCAAATCTTAAATATACCTATCTATCGCCATGGAGACAACAGGGCCATGGTACAGGTCAGATCTGTGGAGAGGCGAGCCTGGTCACAGCAAGAAGGGAATTTTCCCCAGATATTTTAATTGAGCTAAAAACAAGACAAAACACTGTAATTGAAAGAGAATAAATGCAAGATAAATATGTTTAATGCAGTAATGTGGAACATCTCCATGGAGACAAGCACCTGGCAAATCTCCACAAGAAAAGTTACGCAGTGCACTTGGGTTTACCGTTTACTACTATCCTGAGTTTTTGTTGATTTAGACCACATGATTTATCCTCGAACTTACTTATGGACGTAATCAATTAAAAGGAATTATTGAGGAATTATTGGCAACAAATAATATATTAAGGCTCTAACTAAGGATTATGTTTGTAGTTGACCAGTCAGACTCGTGACCAATGCAGTGATTAAAGAAACAGACCGGATTTACCCCCGAGTCAGAACAAGTTTTTGATTTTAAACCTTTATATTTGTGTGTTTTGGTCATGTCTCTGTCTTTGTGTCTCAGGAGCCTGAACCATGTCCGACAAAATGTCCAGTTTCCTGCACATCGGGGACATCTGCTCCCTGTACGCAGAGGGCTCCACCAACGGCTTCATCAGCACGCTTGGGTGAGTCCCGTCCTCCCGTTCTCCCGTCATCCCGTCCCCTCGTCCTCCTCGTCATCTAGTCATCTCATCCCCCCGTCATCTCATCCTCCCGCCATCTCGTCCTCCCATCATCTCGTCCTCCTGACCTCTCATCCTCTCATCCTCTCGTCATCTCGTCCTCCCGTCATCTCATCCTCTCGTCCTCCTGTCCTCTCATCCTCCCGTCATCTCATCCTCTCGTCCTCCTGTCCTCCCGTCCTTCTCGTCCTCCCATCATCTCGTACTCCGGTCCTCCTGTCCTCTCGTCCTCTCGTCCTCTCGTCTCCTCTCGAGATAAGAGGGAGAGAGGAAGGAGAGAGAGATAAGAGCCAGAGAAGGACCGAGGCCTCTGTGTCTCTGTGTGGTGGAGCATCGAGCTGATGTTGATCTGATGTTGACCTGAGGTTGAGCCAATGTTGAGCTGATCATCTTGTCCTTTCGTCCTCCCGTCATCTTGTCATCTCGTCATCTCGTCCTCCCGTCCTCCCGTCATCTCGTCCTCTTGTCCTTCTGTTATCTTGTCATCTCGTCCTCTCGTCCTCCCGTCCTCTCGTTCTCCCGTCCTCTCGTCTTCTCGTCTTCCTGTCCTCTCCTCCTCCCGTCCTCTCGTCCTTTCGTCCTCTCCTCCTCCCGTCGTGTGTGTGTGTGTGTGTGTGTTTGTGGACAGCAAGAGTAACAAACTGCTGCGGGTGAGATAAGAAGGAGAGAGAGGGGGAAGAGAGAGAAAATGAGTGAAAAGAGAGGAAGGAGAAAAAGAGAGAGAAAAGAGGTGGAGAGAGAGATGGTGGATACACAGAAGCACATGTGCAGGTCTCAGTAACAGTTCAGTTCGAGGTCGAGGAGTCGGGACTTTTTGCCCTTTGTTTTGAACGTTCTGTTGTGAGCGACTGATGACCTTCAGCTCGTGTTCCTCTTCCTGTTTTTCTCTTTATTCCAGTAGAAACGCCACTTTATCATCTTTAAAGTGTTAGTGCTCCAAGATTGTGGTCACTTTTACATTTATGATGATACGGCCAGCACAACGTACGTGTTTTATACTCAATAAAGCGCCAAAGCGTCCAGTTTGCGGTGCGTTTTGAGTGTCCAGAGCAAAACACGTCACATGATCACAGTCCACAGGGTCAAAAGGTCGTGTGAACAGTTTGTGTCTCTGTGACTTCAGCCGCATCAGTATTATTATGAAAACTAATGCCACGGATGAGATTTGAGCTTCTTTACGATTCAGCTCCAACTGCAAAACAAGACGATGTAAATACCTGAAGCCGCTTTTATTTTATCGCGTTTACATTGTGTGGCCCAAAAACGACGTCTTAAAGTCGCTGTAATAAAAAAAACAATGGACTAAAAAAGTAAACAAAAGTGTATTGGACTATTTTTGTTGCGAATGGTGCATTTCCTCATGACATTGTCCAGGCATCTCCTCCTGGCCCTCCTTCTCCTGCTCCTCCTCCTCTCCAGGCATCTTGTTCCGGTCCTCTGCTAACCAGGAAGTAAGGCGCCAACCAGGAAGTAAGGCGCTAAACAGAAAGTAAGGCGCCAACCAGGAAGTAAGGCGCTAACAAGAAAGTAAAGCGCTAACCAGGAAGTAAGGCGCTAACCAGGAAGTAAGGCGCTAATCAGCAAGTATGGCGCTAACCAGGATGTAAGGCGCTAACCAGAAAGTAAGGCGCCAACCAGGAAGTAAGGCACCAACCAGAAAGTAAGGCGCCAACCAGGAAGTAAGGCGCTAACCAGGAAGTAAGGCGCTAAACAGGAAGTAAGGCGCAAACCAGGAGGTAAGGCGCCATCCAGGAAGTAAGGCACTAACCAGGAAGTAAGGCGCCAACCAGGAAGTAAGGTGCGCAAGTCGCTGCTAGCGTTACCGAAATGGGCAAACTCCGCTCCGGCCTCTGAAAAAATCGGGCAAAAAAGTCGACTGCGGTGACAGTTTCTCCCCGTTTTTTGTTTCTCCGCAGCCTCGTGGACGATCGTTGTGTGGTGCAGCCCGACGCCGGCGACCTCAACAACCCGCCCAAGAAGTTCAGAGGTAAGACACCGAGCTCCTTATTTTGCCCGATCTAGCGGTTGTCACGGCGAACGTCACGGCGAATGTCGACTCTGTGCCGGTGCGTAATGGTCAAACGCTCTCCTCGACGACTCTTAGACAAACGGAAAAACTCCCACTGAACCTCAGCCTGATTCACTTCCTGTTTGTAAATCTCTTTTTTTCCTTTTCTTTTTGGTGCTGTTTTATCTCTCGTTTGAATGTTTTCCTTTGGTTGACTGTGTTGTCTTTAAAGTGCTCTATAAATAGTGTGGATTGGAAGTGTTTAGAGCGTTTCATCCTTTTCCAGACCCTCGAAGTGGCTTTATATTTCGACCGTTTTTTTAGCATTTGTTGCGATTTATTGCAGTTCTGGTTGTTTTACTGGATAATCAGAACGTGTCAGAGGCATAAAGCGGAGATAAGATGATTGTTTGTAATAGTCACGAACATCTAACTG
Source organism: Eucyclogobius newberryi (assembly GCF_026437365.1). NCBI lineage: Eukaryota > Metazoa > Chordata > Actinopteri > Gobiiformes > Gobiidae > Eucyclogobius > Eucyclogobius newberryi. The sequence goes on from NW_027315823.1 coordinate 5,573,086, forward strand.
AGGGGCCGACATCAGAAAGAATGTATTACAAAAAACTACACAAAAAGGTGTTCCAATACAACAATGTCACTAATAAACACCCATTAAGACAACAAACTGTAATTTTTAACTCAATAAAAACTTTCTTTCTTTAGTACCGTATTTTCCGGACTACAAGTTGCACCTTTTTTCATAGTTTTGGCCGGGGTGCGACTTATATGTGATATTATTTGTTATTTTCACACTGACAACCACATCTAGGCTCTAAGCGACGCAGAAGAAGAATCTGCACTTCCTCTTCCTCTGGAGTTTGTGGAGTTGTTTAGAAGTGACACAGAGGAAGAAGAATTCAATGGATTTAGTGATTTGGGGTAAAACTGATGCTTTGGTAAACTTGTTAGCATGTTCTTTATGCTATAGTTATCTGAATAACTGTTCATATGTTACGTTAACATACCAGACACTTACCACAGTTCTGTCTGTGCCTCATGTAGCTGAAGGTGTTAGCGTTAGCATACGTACACCTATTCACCATGTTCTCTCATCTGTTATTGTTTTAAATTGCATTTCAAGATGAAATGTCTGTTCTTGGTCTTGGATTTAATACACTTCCCCAAAAATGTGACTTATACTCCAGTGCGACTTGAATATGCTTTTTTTTCTCTATTAAGCATTTTTTGGCTGGTGCGACTTATACTCCGGAAATACGGTATTAACATTTGGTCTTTTTCTACCTCTGATTTAAATGAAGACGAACGGAAAAGTCAGACGATTGAGCTGAAGAAATAAAGTACATATGCTCCAGGTGTACACAGACACAGTAGTGATGTTGTCTTATGGTTGGGACGGGCACAGAAATGATCCTCTAATTGATGCGCAGGTTATTAAACGCTGACCGCTGTCTAGCACGACCGCGCCCAAATTCAGTTCCTCGTTCGACTCAAAGCTCCGTGAAGTCGTATCGTAAAAAAACCCACACATCATTTTGGGGGACTGTGTGCCATATCGTCCCATGTCGTCCCGTATCTTCCCGTATGGTCCGGTATCGTCCCGTGTCGTCCCGTATCTTCTCGTATGGTCCCGTATCGTCCCGTGTCGTCCCGTATGGTCCAGTATTGTCCTGTGTCGTCCCGTGTCATCCCGTATCGTCCCGTGTCGTCCCGTATCTTTCCGTATGGTCTCGTATGGTCCTCTATCGTCCCGTATGGTCCAGTATCGTCCTGTGTCGTCCCATATCATCCCGTATCGTCCCGTGTCGTCCCGTATCTTTCCGTATGGTCTCGTATGGTCCTCTATCGTCCCGTATGGTCCAGTATCGTCCTGTGTCGTCCCATATCATCCCGTATCGTTCCGTGTCGTCCCTTATCTTCCCGTATGGTCTCGTATTGTCCCGTATCGTCCCGTGTCGTCCCGTATCGTTTCGTATCGGCCCTTATCGGCCCGTATCAGCCTGTATCGGCCTGTGTCGTCCCGTATCGTCCTGTTTCGTCCCATGTCATCCCGTATTGTCCCCTATCGCCCCGTATCTTCCCATATGGTCTTGTATGGTCCTGTGTCGTCCCGTATGGTCCAGTATCGTCCTGTATCGTCCCATATCATCCAGTATCGTTCCGTGTCGTCCCTTATCTTCCCGTATGGTCTCTTATGGTCCTGTGTCGTCCCGTATGGTCCAGTATTGCCCAGTGTCATCCCATATGGTCCCGTATCGTCCCCTGTCATCCCGTATCGTCCCGTTTTGTCCCGTGTCATCCCGTATTGTCCCGTATCGTCTCATATTGTCCCGTATCGTCCCGTATCGGCCCGTATCAGCCCGTATCAGCCTGTATCGGTCTGTGACGTCCCGTATCCTCCCGTATCGTCTCGTTTCGTCTCGTGTCATCCCGTATTGTCCCCTATCGTCCCGTATCGGCCTGTGTCGTCCCGTATCATCCCGTTTCGTCCCGTGTCATCCCGTATTGTCCCCTATCATCCCGTATCGTCCCGTATTGTCCCGTATCGTCCCGCATCGTCCTGTATCGGCCTGTATCGTCCCGTATCGTCCCGTATCGCCCCGTATTGTCCCGTATCGTCCCGTATCGTCCCGTTTCGTCCCTTATCACCACGTATCGCCACGTATCGTCCCGTGTTCACTTCGCTCTCTCAAATATGCGCTTCACAAACAGACGGCGGCGGATTGGAGACCTTTCTATTATTAGGTCTCGCACAGGAAGTCGGAGTCGGCGCTCGTGTTTGTGTAACGCATCATTTACATTCTTCTGCAGACGTTACCGCGACGTAACCGCGCAGCTTTTACAGATAAAGGAGATCCGGGACTTTCCATAAACGCGCTCTTTCCACACAGGGAGCGCTTGATCGTGGGTCATGTGTAAGATCATGTGTAAGATAACATTTCTAAAAACATAGTCATAGTCAAAACATCTACTGGTTTGTGCAGACGATTATTTGCATATATTTACATATTTATTAGTCGTCAGAATATATTTTTATTTGTCGTCGATTTATTCTCGGCTTCAACAATCATGTCTCCAAGTCAAAATGTCAAAAAACTAATGAGCTATTTTGGATTTTCATCAATAAAACACTAAATTCTACACTTAAAAAATAAATAATAATAATTTCAAAGTGGTTTACCGTATTTTCCACACTACAAGTTGCACCTTTTCTCATAGTTTGGTCCGAGGTGCGACTTATATATGTTTTTATCTTCTCTATTATGCATTTTTTGGCTGGTGCGACTTATACTCCGGAAAATACGGTAATAATCGCTGACTTGGCGACAAACACAATAATCGTTGCAGTTCTAGTTGTAAAGCAAGATTTTGTATTTATTTTTGGCATTTTTTTAGACAAATGACTTTGAAAGCGGAAACATTCGGTCGTTGTTTTAAGTTGACTTATTATTTTAAAAGTCTCTCCTCTGGTCGTCATTGACTTTACATTTAAAGGTGCACAGTGTAACTTTCTGCTGTAGATCTGCTCCGGGCTTGTCTCCACGGCGATGCTATTGCTTTTGTGTTTGTAAGAAGCTGCTGCTGTAAAAAGTGAAATAACGAACTCACACTGACTAAATAGTACTGTACATTTAGAATACAGTTATTGTTAGAAGAGTGTGTAGCGTGTGTAGTGTAGAGTGTAGAGTGTAGTGTAGACTTTAGTAGTGTGTAGTGTAGTGTGGAGTGTAGTGTAGTATGTGTAGTGTGTAGTGTAGAGTGTAGTGTAGACTTTAGTAGTGTGTAGTGTAGTGTGGAGTGTAGTGTAGTGTAGTATGTGTAGTGTGTAGTGTGGAGTGTAGTGTAGACTTTAGTAGTGTGTAGTGTAGTGTGTAGTGTGTGGTGTAGTGGAGCAGGGCCCGTCCTGTCCACAGCCGTAGTGTAGTGTTTAGTCTGTAGTGTGTGTAGTGTAGTGTAGTTCGTATTGTGTGTAGTGTAGAGTGGGTAGTAGTGTGTAGTAGTGCGTAGTGTGTGTAGTGTAGTGTGTGTAGTAGTGTGTAGTGTAGTGTGTAGTGTGTAGACTAAATAGTACTGTACATTTAGAATACAGTTATTGTTAGTGGGGGAAGAAGTACCTCACTTTGTTACTGAAGTAAAAGTACAGATACAGGGGCAAAAAATGAGTTAAGTAAGCAAGCTTACAAGTATCACGCAAAAGACTTGACTTGAGTGAAAGTTTTAAAGTTTAAAAATGTATTTAAAGTGACGTTTTATGATTGTGTAATTTTGACTTTATTTGCTGTATTTGTACCCGTTGTACATATAAATGATAGTTTTACACTGATCGAGCAGGTATTTGTGGAGAAAAGAAGTGACATTAGATGAGTTTTATCCCAGTGCTTGCTGGGTAATTTCCTAGTGTGACGTCATCAATTACAAACAATTTGCGAATAATTGTTGTTGTCCGACCTGTAGGGTGCGCTTTAAAGAGTGTCATATGTAGTGACTGCAGATCGTCGATCAAATCCAATGCATTTCTGTATTTTTCTCGTGAAACGTGTTTGTATATTTCTGTTTGCTCAAAGTATTGAACTCCAAACCTTCACAAAGAACGTCACCGTGACCGAGCTCGAAATAACTCTCTTCGTTCTACTTTTCAGTCCAGTTAAAAATGTAGTGCAGTAGAAAGTACAGATTCTTGTTCTCAGATGTTGTGAAGTAAAAGTATCCAGTGTAAACAACTACAAAAATACAGTTACATAAAAATATATACTTATACACATAGACACATTCTTCACTAAAACGCACTGAACACATTCAACATTTGCCCAAAGTTCCTGGTTAGCCCTGCTCACAAATATGACACAGGTAGAGGTCGTTCCACAGCTGTTACCTAGCAACCAGACTGTAAACAAGAGCCAAACTTCACATAAATACCTTAAAACACCTTCCATCCAACGATGGTTTAAACTGTCAGAAAAGTGTGTCAGTGTAAACTGTGTCGCACACTGATGACATCACTGAGGGATTCAGCTCCACTTCCTGTCTGTTTAAACTTTTAGTTTTCAACATTTCTTCACAAACTGCAACTTAACAGAAGTAAAACTATGATAATCTTTACCACAGGTTCTACACCATTAAACTAAGTCAGAATTAGAGAAACAGGAGAACCTTTAATATGGACTTTAATGGTTGTTAATGGGTCAAATATGTGACCCATGTGTCCGGTGCCGTTTGACCGGTGCCGTTTGACCGGTGCCGTTTGTCCTGTCCAGTCTCTCCACGGCGTTCACATCGGTCTCTTTCAAAACCATGTGTTGCGCTCCCTCGTGTTGAACCGGTGAACGTGGATTTGTGTCGTTTGAGTTGGAGTGAGTCTGTGAGTGTCCTCTGCCCCGGCACCGGTCAGCTGCAGTGGACACGAGGCCTGTGCGTGTCACCGGGGCCCTTTAAAACCACCAGCAGCAGAGAGGAAGACCCACCAGCAGCAGAGAGGAAGAACCACCAGCAGAGAGGAAGAACCACCAGTAGAGAGGAAGAACCACCAGCAGAGAGGAAGAACCACCAGCAGAGAGGAAGAACACGAGGCCTGTGCGTGTCACCGGGGCCCTTTAGAACCACCAGCAGCAGAGAGGAAGAACCACCAGCAGCAGAGAGGAAGAACCACCAGCAGCAGAGAGGAAGAACCAGCAGCAGAGAGGAAGAACCACCAGTAGAGAGGAAGAACCACCAGCAGAGAGGAAGAACCAGCAGCAGAGAGGAAGAACACGAGGCCTGTGCGTGTCACCGGGGCCCTTTAGAACCACCAGCAGCAGAGAGGAAGAACCACCAGCAGCAGAGAGGAAGAACCACCAGCAGCAGAGAGGAAGAACACGAGGCCTGTGCGTGTCACCGGGGCCCTTTAGAACCACCAGCAGCAGAGAGGAAGAACCACCAGCAGAGAGGAAGAACACGAGGCCTGTGCGTGTCACCGGGGCCCTTTAGAACCACCAGCAGCAGAGAGGAAGAACCACCAGCAGAGAGGAAGAACACGAGGCCTGTGCGTGTCACCGGGGCCCTTTAGAACCACCAGCAGCAGAGAGGAAGAACCACCAGCAGAGAGGAAGAACCACCAGCAGAGAGGAAGAACCACCAGTAGAGAGGAAGAACCACCAGCAGAGAGGAAGAACCACCAGCAGAGAGGAAGAACACGAGGCCTGTGCGTGTCACCGGGGCCCTTTAGAACCACCAGCAGCAGAGAGGAAGAACCACCAGCAGCAGAGAGGAAGAACCACCAGCAGAGAGGAAGAACCACCAGTAGAGAGGAAGAACCACCAGCAGAGAGGAAGAACCACCAGCAGAGAGGAAGAACACGAGGCCTGTGCGTGTCACCGGGGCCCTTTAGAACCACCAGCAGCAGAGAGGAAGAACCACCAGCAGCAGAGAGGAAGAACCACCAGCAGCAGAGAGGAAGAACCAGCAGCAGAGAGGAAGAACCACCAGTAGAGAGGAAGAACCACCAGCAGAGAGGAAGAACCAGCAGCAGAGAGGAAGAACACGAGGCCTGTGCGTGTCACCGGGGCCCTTTAGAACCACCAGCAGCAGAGAGGAAGAACCACCAGCAGCAGAGAGGAAGAACCACCAGCAGCAGAGAGGAAGAACACGAGGCCTGTGCGTGTCACCGGGGCCCTTTAGAACCACCAGCAGCAGAGAGGAAGAACCACCAGCAGAGAGGAAGAACACGAGGCCTGTGCGTGTCACCGGGGCCCTTTAGAACCACCAGCAGCAGAGAGGAAGAACCACCAGCAGAGAGGAAGAACCACCAGCAGAGAGGAAGAACCACCAGTAGAGAGGAAGAACCACCAGCAGAGAGGAAGAACCACCAGCAGAGAGGAAGAACGCGAGGCCTGTGCGTGTCACCGGGGCCCTTTAGAACCACCAGCAGCAGAGAGGAAGAACCACCAGCAGCAGAGAGGAAGAACCACCAGCAGAGAGGAAGAACCACCAGTAGAGAGGAAGAACCACCAGCAGAGAGGAAGAACCACCAGCAGAGAGGAAGAACACGAGGCCTGTGCGGGTCACCGGGGCCCTTTAGAACCACCAGCAGCAGAGAGGAAGAACCACCAGCAGCAGAGAGGAAGAACCACCAGCAGCAGAGAGGAAGAACCAGCAGCAGAGAGGAAGAACCACCAGTAGAGAGGAAGAACCACCAGCAGAGAGGAAGAACCAGCAGCAGAGAGGAAGAACACGAGGCCTGTGCGTGTCACCGGGGCCCTTTAGAACCACCAGCAGCAGAGAGGAAGAACCACCAGCAGCAGAGAGGAAGAACCACCAGCAGCAGAGAGGAAGAACACGAGGCCTGTGCGTGTCACCGGGGCCCTTTAGAACCACCAGCAGCAGAGAGGAAGAACCACCAGCAGAGAGGAAGAACACGAGGCCTGTGCGTGTCACCGGGGCCCTTTAGAACCACCAGCAGCAGAGAGGAAGAACCACCAGCAGAGAGGAAGAACACGAGGCTTGTGCGTGTCACCGGGGCCCTTTAGAACCACCAGCAGCAGAGAGAAAGAACCACGAGCAGAGATGAAGAACACGAGCAGAGAGGAAGAACTTGAGCAGAGAGGAAAAACCACCAACAGAGAGGAAGTACCATCAGCATAGAGGAAGGACACGAGGCCTGTGCGTGTCACCGAGGACTTTTAGAACCACCAGCAGAGAGAAAGAACACGAGCAGAGAGGAAGAACCACGAGCAGAGATGAAGAACCACAAGCAGAGAGGAAGAACACGAGCAGAGAGGAAGAACCCGCAGAGAGGAAGAACACGAGCAGAGAGGAAGGACCCGCAGAGAGGAAGAACACGAGCAGAGAGAAAGAACCCGCAGAGAGGAAGAACACGAGCAGAGAGGAAGAACCACAAGCAGAGAGGAAGAACACGAGCAGAGAGAAAGAACACGAGCAGAGAGGAAGAACCCGCAGAGAGGAAGAACACGAGCAGAGAGGAAGGACCCGCAGAGAGGAAGAACACGAGCAGAGAGGAAGGACCCGCAGAGAGGAAGAACACGAGTAGAGAGAAAGAACCCGCAGAGAGGAAGAACACGAGCAGAGAGAAAGAACACGAGCAGAGAGGAAGAACCCGCAGAGAGGAAGAACACGAGCAGAGAGGAAGGACCCGCAGAGAGGAAGAACACGAGCAGAGAGGAAGGACCCGCAGAGAGGAAGAACACGAGTAGAGAGAAAGAACCCGCAGAGAGGAAGAACACGAGCAGAGAGGAAGAACCACGAGCAGAGATGAAGAACCACAAGCAGAGAGGAAGAACACGAGCAGAGAGGAAGAACCCTCAGAGAGGAAGAACCTGCAGAGAGGAAGAACCCGCAGAGGAAGAACACGATCAGAGAGGAAGAACCACAAGCAGAGATGAAGAACCACAAGCAGAGAGGAAGAACACGAGCAGAGAGGAAGAACCCGCAGAGAGGAAGAACACGAGCAGAGAGGAAGAACACGAGCAGAGAGGAAGAACCACGAGCAGAGATGAAGAACCACAAGCAGAGAGGAAGAACATGAGTGGGGTGGGTGTGGTCCTAAAGTCCAAACATGTTCCTTAGCGTGTTCTGTAGCCGCAGCGTGTTTCAAACAGCAGTTACCCATGATCCTTTGCTCCTTATCGGTGCAGCCGGCGTAAAGAATTTGTTGTTTTGCCAAAGCATTTCTGAAGATTATTTCTGCCACACTTAATCTCTAATGTAGACTTCCAGTGTAGCTCCACTCTGCATCACTGCTGGACGTCTCCACTAGCGTCCTTCAGAGGCCAGAGACTCTTAGAGTCCTTAAAACTCTAGGACTCTTGCTTAAGGGTTAAAGTCCTCGTGAAGTCTCGTTTTTTTTACTAATTGTGACATCGTTTGGTGAGTTTGTTCCGGCGGTGAATAATTATCACAGTTTTACATCCGTCGAGTTGCAGTTTGTGAGGAAAATGTGTCAAGTAAAAGTTGAAAATGACAGGCGGTCGAGCCGAATCCGTCTGTGATGTCATCAAAAAGCGCCGTTCTACGTGAAAAAAGCAAAGACAATTTGCAACTTACACATTTTTAAACAGTCATTTAATAAAATATAGGTGTTCTCAGGTGTCAAATCATTACTATTGTATGATTTAAATGGATTTTGGATGGATCTTGTTTACTATCCGGTTGCTAAGTAACAGTGGTGAAATGACCTCTATGTCATATTTGCTGGACATGTCAAACCAGGAAGTGACTTTATAAACATCGCCAAAATGGCAAAATTGGAGAAAAAACAGACAAAATGTTTGGTCAAATCTTAAATATAATCGGAATATAAACGTTCCTTTGTTTTACGCAAAAAGTGTCGTCTAATGTGTCACATGTGAGGAGTGTGTAGTGTGTGTAGTAGAGTGTGTAGTGTGTGTAGTGTAGAGTGTAGAGAGTAGTGTAGTATGTGTAGAGAGTAGTGTAGTATGTGTAGTGCAGTGTAGAGTTTAGTAGTGCGTATTGTGTGTAGTGTAGAGTGTGCAGTAGTGTGTAGTAGTGCGTAGTGTGTGTAGTGTAGTGTGTGTAGTAGTGTAGTGTGTAGTGTGTGGTGTAGTGGAGCGGGGCCCGTCTTGTCCACAGCCGTCCGTCATCAAGAGTCTTAGTCTAATGTGTCATCCTGTAGTGAGTGTGTAGTGTGTAGTGTAGTGTGTAGTGTAGTGTGTAGTGTAATGTGTAGTGTGTGTATTGTAGTGTGCAGTGTGTAGTGTGTAGTGTAGTGTGTAGTGTAGTGAGTAGTGTGTGTATTGTAGTGTGTAGTGTGTAGTGTAGTGTAGTGTGTAGTGTAGTGTGTAGTGTAATGTGTAGTGTGTGTATTGTAGTGTGCAGTGTGTAGTGTAGTGTGTAGTGTAGTGAGTAGTGTGTGTATTGTAGTGTGTAGTGTGTAGTGTAGTGTAGTGTGCAGTGTAGTGTGTAGTGTAGTGAGTAGTGTGTGTATTGTAGTGTGTAGTGTGTAGTGTAGTGTGTAGTGTGCAGTGTAGTGTGTAGTGTAGTGAGTAGTGTGTGTATTGTAGTGTGCAGTGTGTAGTGTGTAGTGTAGTGTGTAGTGTAGTGAGTAGTGTGTGTATTGTAGTGTGTAGTGTGTAGTGTAGTGTGTAGTGTAGTGAGTAGTGTGTGTATTGTAGTGTGTAGTGTGTAGTGTAGTGTAGTGTGTGGTGTAGTGTGTAGTGTAGTGAGTAGTGTGTGTATTGTAGTGTGCAGTGTGTAGTGTGTAGTGTAGTGTGTAGTGTAGTGAGTAGTGTGTGTATTGTAGTGTGCAGTGTGTAGTGTAGTGTGTAGTGTAGTGAGTAGTGTGTGTATTGTAGTGTGCAGTGTGTAGTGTGTAGTGTAGTGTGTAGTGTAGTGAGTAGTGTGTGTATTGTAGTGTGTAGTGTGTAGTGTAGTGTGTAGTGTAGTGAGTAGTGTGTGTATTGTAGTGTGTAGTGTAGTGGAGCGGGGCCCGTCCTGTCCACAGCCGTCCGTCATCACGTCACAGTCTAATGTAAACTCTGGAGCTTTTATGCAGTGGAAACACTGTGACTCTGAAGAGCTTCACATGGAGCTTCACATGGAGCTTCACATGGAGCTTCACATGGAGCTTCACATGGAGCTTCACATGGAGCTTCAAGGGGAGCTTCAAGGGGAGCTTCACATGGAGTTTCACATGGAGCTTCACATGGAGTTTCACATGGAGCTTCACATGGAGTTTCACATGAAGCTTCACATGGAGTTTCACATGGAGCTTCACGTGGAGCTTCACATGGGGCTTCACGTGGAGCTTTTTCACGTGGAGCTTCACGTGGAGCTTCACGTGGAGCTTCACATGGAGCTTCACATGGAGCTTCACGTGGAGCTTCACATGGAGCTGCACATGGAGCTTCACATGGAGCTGCACATGGAGCTTCACGTGGAGCTTCACATGGGGCTTCACGTGGAGCTTTTTCACTTGGAGCTTCACACGGAGCTTCACGTGGAGCTTCACGTGGAGCTTCACATGGGGCTTCACGTGGAGCTTTTTCACTTGGAGCTTCACACGGAGCTTCACGTGGAGCTTTACGTGGAGCTTCACGTGGAGCTTCACATGGAGCTGCACATGGAGCTTCACATGGAGCTTCACGTGGAGCTTCACGTGGAGCTTCACGCGGAGCTTCACGTGGAGCTTCACTTGGAGCTGCACATGGAGCTTCACATGGAGTTTCACATGGAGCTTCACATGGAGCTTCAAGGGGAGCTTCACATGGAGTTTCACACGGAGCTTCACATGGAGTTTCAGATGAAGCTTCACATGGAGTTTCACACGGAGTTTCACATGGAGTTTCACATGGAGCTTCACATGGAGTTTCACATGGAGCTTCACATGGAGCTTCACGGGGAGCTTCACATGGAGTTTCACATGGAGCTTCACATGGAGCTTCACGTGGAGCTTCACATGGAGCTTCACATGGAGTTTCACGGGGAGCTTCACATGGAGCTTCACATGGAGCTTCACGGGGAGCTTCACATGGAGTTTCACATGGAGCTTCACGTGGAGCTTCACGTGGAGCTTCACATGGAGCTTCACATGGAGCTTCACGGGGAGCTTCACATGGAGTTTCACATGGAGCTTCACATGGAGCTTCACGTGGAGCTTCACATGGAGCTTCACATGGAGTTTCACGGGGAGCTTCACATGGAGCTTCACATGGAGTTTCACATGGAGCTTCACATGGAGCTTCACGGGGAGCTTCACATGGAGTTTCACATGGAGCTTCACATGGAGCTTCACATGGAGCTTCACATGGAGCTTCACGGGGAGCTTCACATGGAGTTTCACATGGAGCTTCACATGGAGCTTCACATGGAGCTTCACATGGAGTTTCACATGAAGCTTCACATGGAGTTTCACATGGAGCTTCACGTGGAGCTTCACATGGAGCTTCACATGGAGCTTCACACGGAGCTGCACATGGAGCTTCACGTGGAGCTTCACATGGGGCTTCACGTGGAGCTTTTTCACGTGGAGCTTCACGTGGAGCTTCACGTGGAGCTTCACATGGAGCTTCACATGGAGCTTCACGTGGAGCTTCACATGGAGCTGCACATGGAGCTTCACATGGAGCTGCACATGGAGCTTCACGTGGAGCTTCACATGGGGCTTCACGTGGAGCTTTTTCACTTGGAGCTTCACGTGGAGCTTCACGTGGAGCTTCACGTGGAGCTTCACATGGGGCTTCACGTGGAGCTTTTTCACTTGGAGCTTCACACGGAGCTTTACGTGGAGCTTCACGTGGAGCTTCACATGGAGCTGCACATGGAGCTTCACATGGAGCTTCACGTGGAGCTTCACGTGGAGCTTCACGTGGAGCTTCACGTGGAGCTTCACATGGAGCTGCACATGGAGCTTCACATGGAGTTTCACATGGAGCTTCACATGGAGCTTCAAGGGGAGCTTCACATGGAGTTTCACATGGAGCTTCACATGGAGTTTCAGATGAAGCTTCACATGGAGTTTCACATGGAGCTTCACATGGAGTTTCACATGGAGCTTCACATGGAGCTTCACGTGGAGCTTCACATGGAGCTTCACATGGAGTTTCACGGGGAGCTTCACATGGAGCTTCACATGGAGCTTCACGGGGAGCTTCACATGGAGTTTCACATGGAGCTTCACATGGAGCTTCACGTGGAGCTTCACATGGAGCTTCACATGGAGTTTCACGGGGAGCTTCACATGGAGCTTCACATGGAGTTTCACATGGAGCTTCACATGGAGCTTCACGGGGAGCTTCACATGGAGTTTCACATGGAGCTTCACATGGAGCTTCACATGGAGCTTCACATGGAGCTTCACGGGGAGCTTCACATGGAGTTTCACATGGAGCTTCACATGGAGCTTCACGGGGAGCTTCACATGGAGTTTCACATGGAGTTTCACATGGAGCTTCACATGGAGCTTCACATGGAGCTTCACATGGAGCTTCACGGGGAGCTTCACATGGAGTTTCACATGGAGCTTCACGTGGAGCTTCACATGGGGCTTCACATGGAGCTTCACATGGAGCTTCACGGGGAGCTTCACATGGAGTTTCACATGGAGCTTCACATGGAGTTTCACATGGAGCTTCACATGGAGCTTCACATGGAGCTTCACATGGAGTTTCACATGAAGCTTCACATGGAGCTTCACATGGAGCTTCACATGGAGTTTCACATGAAGCTTCACATGGAGCTTTTATCTCTCACTTACTTTTGTTTAGAATCAAAGTTCCCCAACAACGAAAACCACTCTCACACGAGTAAACACAAACAAGCATTATACATGTTTTTAAGCTTCTGTTTTTGACCAATGATAGTTAAATTTTTTTATTTAAATTTTAAATTTTATTTTAATTGTATTTAATTTTATTGAATTGTATTTAATTTTATTACTATTTTTATTTATTTAACTTTTTATTTATTTAACTTTTTATTTATTTTTATTTTATTTGCCTGGAATGTCCCTCAGTACAGCATTAAACCCGTCTCCGAGCGGATGACAGGCTCAGTGTTTTTCCAGCATTAAAACCTCCTGTATTTAAAAGTAAGCGATGGGGACGGTCCAGGGACGGTCCAGAGATGGTCATGGGACGGTACAGAGACGGTCCTGGGACGGTCCAGAGACGGTCCAGGGACGTTTTCAGGAACGGTCCTGGGACGGTCCTGGTACGGTCCAGAGACGGTCCAGGGACGGTCCTGGAACGGTCCTGGGGACGGTCCAGGGACAGTCAAGGGGACGTTCCAGTGTGGGACAGTCCTGGGACGTTTTCAGGAACAGACCAGAAACGGTCCAGTGACGGTCCAGGGATGGTCCAGGGATGGTTCAGTGTGGGACGGTCCAGTGTGGGACGGTCCAGGGACGGTCCAGGGACTCTCACCAGTAAAGTTCTGCAGTGACTCTTTACCTCGTGTGGCAGAGTTTGTTATGGCTGTGTATTGTCAGACGACACGAGCTCCAGGACGGTTACCGCGGAAACCTCCTGACCATCACTCAACTGCAGTCTAATGTTCTGTCCACACGCAGAGGGGGGAGGGGAGGAAGGGAGGGGGAAGAGGAGAGAGAGGGAGGGAGAGAAGGAGGAGAGGAGAGAGAGGGGGGAGGGAGAGGGGGGAGAGAGGGAGGGGGAAGAGGAGAGGGACAGAGGGAGGGTGAGGGAGAGAGGGAGGGTGAGGGAGAGAGAGGGGGAGGGGAGGGAGGGAGGGGGAAGAGGAGAGAGAGGGAGAGAGAGAGGGAGGAGAGGGGAGAGAGGGGGAAGAGGAGAGAGAGGGAGAGAGAGGGGGAGAAGAGGGGAGAGAGGAGAGGGGAGAGAGGGGGAGGGCGGGGGAAGAGGAGAGAGGGGGGGAGGAGAGGGGAGAGAGGGGGAGGGGAGGGGGAAGAGGAGAGAGGGCCAGGAGAGAGAGAGAGGGGGGAGAGGAGAGAGGGGGAGGAGAGGGGGAGAGAGAGAAGAGGGGAGAGAGGGGGAGGGCGGGGAAGAGGAGAGAGGGGGGGAGGAGAGGGGAGAGAGGGGGAGGGGAGGGGGAAGAGGAGAGAGTGCCAGGAGAGAGAGAGGGGGGAGAGGAGAGAGGGGGAGGAGAGGGGGAGAGAGAGAGGAGAGGGGAGAGAGGAGAGGGGAGAGAGGGGGAGGGGAGGGGGAAGAGGAGAGAGAGGGAGAGAGAGGGGGAGAAGAGGGGAGAGAGAGAGGAGAGAGGAGAGAGGAGAGGGGAGAGAGGGGGAGGGGAGGGGGAAGAGGAGAGAGAGGGAGAGAGAGGGGGAGAAGAGGGGAGAGAGAGAGGAGAGGGGAGAGAGGGGGAGGGCGGGGGAAGAGGAGAGAGGGGGAGGAGAGAGAGAGAGGGGGAAGAGGAGAGAGAGGAGAGAGGGGGAGGAGAGGGGGAGAGAGAGAGAGAGAGAGGGGGGAGGGAGAGATGGGGGAGAGGGTGAGGGGGGAGACGTGGGAGAGAGGGAGATAGTAGATAGAGGAGAGAGGAGAGAGAGAAAGGGGAGAGAGATAGAGGAGGAAGAGGAAGTGTTGGGAGGAAACCATTGGTCATGTTTTATGAGCTCTTCCTGTCGTGGGCCTCAGGAAATGAGCTGTAGATAAAGAAGTGTAATAAAGAGAATGTGGTTCTTCAAATAATGGAACAATTAATGAACTGATTTGATCATCTTAATTGTTTTAAGATGACGGAGTCTGAAACACAGAAGAAAAGCCCTTTAAACAAATAAAATAACAAAGACAGTGACATGAGTGAAAAAAAATGAAAACACTTAATTATAAATATTTTTTTTAATAACACAGAACAACAAAAACAACAAAAACAGATAAATAAATAAATAAAATAAATAAGATAAATAAAATAAATAAAATAAATAAAATAAATAAAATAAATAAAATAAATAAAATAAATAAAATAAATAAATAAAATAAATAAAATAAATAAAATAAATAAAATAAATAAAAAATATATGCGTCCCAGACAGATTTTACAGTTTTTTTTTGGTTTTTTTTTTGCCGACTTTTTTTCTCTTGGACGCCAGAGTCACGTGAGCTGAGTGTCCGGATCGCACTGTGATTGAGTGCACTATAAAGTCTGCTAAATAGTGCAGGACTATGTAGTGAAGGAGGGGTCAGGGGACATTCGGACTCAGGAATCGTGAATATTCGCTAAACCGTTAAAGTTTTTCCTCACAATAATCTTAACACAAAGACGACTCATTGACCTAAAACACAGTTAAGATTTTACGTGTTCAGAGGCTGCAGTCTCTCTCTCTCTTTCTCTCTCTCTTTCTCTCTTTCTCGCTCTCTCTTTCTCTTTTTGTCCCTCCCTCTCTCTCTCGTTCTCCCTTTCTCTCTCTTTCTCTTTATCTTTTTGTCTCTCCCTCTCGCTCTCTCTTTCTCTCTCTTTCTCTCTTTCCCTCTCTCTCTCTCTCTTTCTCTCTTTCCCTCTCTCTCTCTTTCTCTCTTTCCCTCTCTCTCTCTTTTACGACCCGGGAACGACAGATCATATCTCGCTCTCTTTATCTCGCTTTTTCGTCTCATTCCATCCTACTCTCTGTCTCCTCTGGTCTTCTTTCGCTCCTTTCACCCCCGCCTCCTCCTCCTCCTCTCCCTCTTCTTCTTCTCCTCTGTCTCCATGCTCTCTCTCTCTTTCTCTCTTTTACGACCCGGGAACGACGGATCATATCTCGCTCTCTTTAAGTCTCTTTTTCGTCTCATTCCATCCTACTCTCTGTCTCCTCCGGTCTTCTTTCACCCCCGCCTCCTCCTCCTCCTCCTCTTCTTCCTCTCCTCCGTCTCCATGCTCGCTCTCTCTCTCCGTCCATTTCTTTCCCTCTTTTCCCAGTCCCTTTGGCCTTATTTGGTCATGTTGCAGGGTCTCGGCGCCGCGAGCGAGAGAGAGAAAGAGACGGATTGTGCCGCACAAACGTCTCGTCTTTAGTCTTTTAAGTGGACACGTTATGGTCCGAAATCACAGGGAAGCGTACATAAAGGCCGCGCATTTCAATCTAAACCACTCGGGACGGACGTGTTTGAAACAGAACGCGATACTAGTTTCACACGGCAAAATTACACCCTAACGCTTGAAAAAATACACTTGTTTTAGGCAAAAATGTCTTTGAAATACGTGCAGTACCAACGTTTGCTCCTGATGAAATAAAACTAAAGTTTCATTGTCAAACTGATTTCTTTTGGTGTTTTACTTATTGTCCAACGTCAGATTTATTAAACGTTTACTGCGCGGACGTTAGCGTGTGCAGAACACTACGTCAATAAACTACGCTTACATTTCCTGGTGTTTTTCTGGTTCCCTGGTGCTCTGGTGTTCTTCTGGTGTTCTTCTGGTGTTCTTCTGGTGTTCTTCTGGTGTTCTGGTGTTCTTTTGGTGTTCTTCTGGTGTTCAACTGGTGCTCTGTGGTTCTTCTGGTGCTCTGGTTTTCTTCTGGTGTTCTTCTGTTGTTCTGGTGTTCTTCTGGTGTTGTTCTGTTGTTCTGTTGTTCTGATGTTCTTCTGTTGTTCTGGTGTTCTTCTGTTGTTCTGATGTTCTTCTGGTGTTCTTCTGTTGTTCTGGTGATCTTCTGGTGTTCTTCTGGTGTTCTGGTGTTCTTCTGGTGTTCTTCTGGTGTTCTTGTGTTCTTCTGGTGTTCTTCTGGTGTTCTGGTGTTCTTTTGGTGTTCTTCTGGTGTTCAACTGGTGCTCTGTGGTTCTTCTGGTGCTCTGGTTTTCTTCTGTTGTTCTTCTGTTGTTCTGGTGTTCTTCTGGTGTTGTTCTGTTGTTCTGATGTTCTTCTGTTGTTCTGGTGTTCTTCTGTTGTTCTGATGTTCTGGTGTTCTTCTGTTGTTCTGGTGATCTTCTGGTATTCTTCTGTTGTTCTGGTGTTCTTCTGGTGTTCTTCTGGTGTTCTTCTGTTGTTCTGGTGTTCTTCTGGTGTTCTTCTGGTGTTCTTCTGGTGTTCTGGTGTTCTTCTGGTGTTCTTCTGGTGTTCTTCTGGTGTTCTTGTGTTCTTCTGGTGTTCTTCTGGTGTTCTGGTGTTCTTTTGGTGTTCTTCTGGTGTTCAACTGGTGCTCTGTGGTTCTTCTGGTGCTCTGGTTTTCTTCTGGTGTTCTTCTGTTGTTCTGGTGTTCTTCTGGTGTTGTTCTGTTGTTCTGATGTTCTTCTGTTGTTCTGGTGTTCTTCTGTTGTTCTGATGTTCTTCTGGTGTTCTTCTGTTGTTCTGGTGATCTTCTGGTATTCTTCTGTTGTTCTGGTGTTCTTCTGGTGTTCTTCTGTTGTTCTGGTGTTCTTCTGTTGTTCTGGTGTTCTTCTGGTGTTCTTCTGTTGTTCTTCTGTTGTTCTTCTGGTGTTCTGGTGTTCTTTTGGTGTTCTTCTGGTGTTCAACTGGTGCTCTGTGGTTCTTCTGGTGCTCTGGTTTTCTTCTGGTGTTCTTCTGTTGTTCTGGTGTTCTTCTGGTGTTGTTCTGTTGTTCTGATGTTCTTCTGTTGTTCTGGTGTTCTTCTGTTGTTCTGATGTTCTTCTGGTGTTCTTCTGTTGTTCTGGTGATCTTCTGGTATTCTTCTGTTGTTCTGGTGTTCTTCTGGTGTTCTTCTGTTGTTCTGGTGTTCTTCTGTTGTTCTGGTGTTCTTCTGGTGTTCTTCTGTTGTTCTGGTGTTCTTCTAGTGTTCTGGTGTTCTTCTGTTGTTCTGGTGTTCTTCTGTTGTTCTGGTGTTCTTCTGTTGTTCTGGTGTTCTTCTGGTGTTCTTCTGTTGTTCTGGTGTTCTTCTGGTGTTCTTCTGTTGTTCTTCTGTTGTTCTGGTGTTCTTCTGTTGTTCTTCTGTTGTTCTGGTGTTCTTCTGTTGTTCTGGTGTTCTTCTGTTGTTCTTCTGGTGTTCTGGTGTTCTTCTGTTGTTCTGGTGTTCTTCTGTTGTTCTGGTGTTCTTCTGGTGTTCTTCTGTTGTTCTGGTGTTCTTCTGGTGTTCTTCTGTTGTTCTTCTGTTGTTCTGGTGTTCTTCTGTTGTTCTTCTGTTGTTCTGGTGTTCTTCTGTTGTTCTGGTGTTCTTCTGTTGTTCTTCTGGTGTTCTGGTGTTCTTCTGTTGTTCTGGTGTTCTTCTGTTGTTCTGGTGTTCTTCTGGTGTTCTTCTGTTGTTCTTCTGTTGTTCTGGTGTTCTTCTGTTGTTCTGGTGTTCTTCTGTTGTTCTGGTGTTCTGCTGGTGTTCGAGTGTTTTTTCATAATTTGCAGTGTTTGGAGGCTAATGCTAACGCTAACCCTCCTGTTGAAATACATTAGCTCTTATGTACGGCGCGGCACCAGATTTTATCATGCTGACGTTTTGCAAACATTTTTAACTATTGTATGTCCTGTTTTAGATATATTTCAAAGTAAATCAATAATAACGTAGATATATAGGTCCATTTTTACTTTTCTGTTCCGTAAAGTTTCTGGCAATGAAAGTAAACGTAGTGTCAAATGTAGAAGCAATCATAAAGTAGCAGTAGTAGTACCAGTATTAAGTCTTTGGTGAGGTTTAATCGTACTCTGAAAAATGCCGGTTGAGTTGTGTTCGTGGTCAGTCCGTCAAGTGACTCAAGTGCAAAGTGCAAAGTAAAAGAGTGAAAGAGTTTTGTGTTTCGGAGGAAGGGAAAAGAGGAAGTTCCCGTAACTGTCGCGATGCAAATGTGTCGGTCCCTGGCGACATCGGCTGCTCTGCATCTATGAAAATGAGAGGGCCGCGAACACAACGGGCCTCTTCACCGTCTGCAGGAAAACACCACTAAAACATCACCAAAACATCACCAAAACATCACCAAAACGTCACGAAAATGCCACCAAAACACCACAAAAACGCCACCCAAAACGCCACGAAAATGCCACAAAAACATCACCAAAACATCACCAAAACACCACCAAAACATCACGAAAATGCCACCAAAACACCACAAAAACGCCACCCAAAACATCACCAAAACACCACGACAACACCACCAAAACACCACCAAAATACCAAGAAAACACCACCAAAACACCACAAAAACACCAAGAAAACACCACGACAACGCCACCAAAATACCAAGAAAACGCCACAAAAACGCCATCAAAACACCACAAAAACACCACGACAACACCACGCTCTCGTCACGGTTACAGTAATGAGACGTGTTTTGTGTCCATCGAACCTCTTTTACTTAAAGGCGCAATGTCGGTGTAATCCCTCATTCGTCCAGGCGTGTTCCATAGTAGAAAAAGCTTCAGTTGTAGTCATCTGGACTCAGTTTGAAAAAATAGACGTTTCGTGAAGGTTTTAAGCAGGGAGAAAAGATGGTTTGAAAGAGGAGTCAAGGAAGCTATTTTTGTTAAAAAAGAAAGACCTTCTTTAAACAGAAATGGAGGGCTAAGGTTTAATCTTCCTGTTATTTATAATGGGTTACTGAACCCCTGGAAAGGTAGAGGACCAGGACATTTAGATGCTAATCAGGTACTCAGGGTGGTTGAGCCAGGGTCTCACAAAGACAAAGAGGATTCTAATAGCCCATTAAGATTCTGAATAGGCTAGCTCGGTAGATACAAGGGGGAAGTTTCTGTTGAAACAAATAACTCTTTCTACTTCAGGAAGGCTCCGCCCAATGGGTGGGTCTTACCACAGAACAGTATTAATATCAGAGTTCTCGATCTAAATTCTTTTATTGACAATGACTCTTGGATGAGAGTCAAAACGTCTATTTTTTCAAACTGAGTCCAGATGACTACAATTAAAGGCGCAGTCTTTAAAAACCTGAAAAACAGAACTAGTCCGCATTCCTCGCATTCCCAGCGTCCTAATTATTCACTTTACTTTACGAGCGCTTTTCCCAATCGCTTCAGCTGACGTCACGGTTACTCTCGTTTTGTGAAATACTGTGCACCATTCTGCTCCGCTACATGAAAGTGTCAGCGCTGTGTAGATGAGATGTTCTTTCAGAAACACTCTGTGATGCTAAACTGGGCTTTCCCTTGAAGCCGCTGCTTTGATGGAGCAGGAGCGTGTTTGAAGTTCACCGACACAGACGGTCATCATCATCTGACCTGTCCACAAGAGCAGCTGAAGGAGGAGCTGAAGGAGGAGCTGAAGGAGGAGCTGAAGGATGAAGGAGGAGCTGAAGGATGAGATAAAGGAGGAGCTGAAGGATGAAGGAGGAGGTGAAGGAGGAGCTGAAGGATGAGATAAAGGAGGAGCTGAAGGATGAAGGAGGAGCTGAAGGAGGAGCTGATGGATAAAGGAGCAGCTGAAGGAGGAGCTGAATGATGAGCTAAAGGAGGAGCTGAAGGATGAAGGAGGAGCTGAAGGAGGAGCTGATGGATAAAGGAGCAGCTGAAGGAGGAGCTGAAGGATGAGCTAAAGGAGCAGCTGAAGGTGGAGCTGAAGGATGAAGGAGGAGCTAAAGGAGCAGCTGAAGGTGGAGCTGAAGGAGGAGCTAAAGGAGGAGTTAAAACATTAAAAACAAGGGAGTGTCTACAGAGCAGCGGCGCGCGGCCAAAACTGCATGGTTTTTTTGTGCCCCGACTCCTGAAACTGATGGGCTATTTGACCACGCCGGGTTAAGGTTAGGGTTAGGGTTAACCCTAGGGTTAGGGTTACGGTTACGGTTAAGGTTAGGGTTAGGGTTAGGGTTAGGGTTAGGGTTAGGGTTAGGGTTAAGGTTAGGGTTAGCCATGAGGCTAGGGTTAGGGTTAGGGTTTAGGGTTAGGGTTAGCCATGAGGCTATATGGCAGTGGGTTAGGGTTAGGGTTAACCCTAGGGTTAGGGTTAAGGTTAGGGTTAGGGTTAGCCATGAGGCTATATGGCAGTGCAGCGGCTCCTGAAACTGCTGGGTTATTTGACCGCGCCGCGGCTCTGCAGCCACGGCCTAAAAACAAATATGGATGAATGGATTTGGAAACACGTTGACACTTTCATTTCTGAACACGTTTGTAGAACTTACAGATTAAAGCTGCTCTACGACACTTTTCTGGTGCTTGTTTTCATTGTGTTATTGTTTTAATCTTCTGTTCAGGCCGATACCAATATCTGATACTTCTGCTGTGGCCGATAACCGATACTTGCCAATACCGATATTACAATATGTTTGAGTTGAAGTAAAGATCACATGTTGTTGTTGTTGTTTGTGTCTTTGTAGACTGCCTGTTCAGACTGTGTCCCATGAACCGCTACTCGGCCCAAAAACAGTTCTGGAAAGCAGCCAAACCCGGAGGAAACACCGACACCGTCCTCCTCAACAAGCTCCACGTGAGTGACGCAAAGTCACACTGACAGTCCAGTGAACAGTCCAGTGAACTGTCCAGTGATTAGTCCAGTGAACAGTCCAGTGAACTGTCCAGTGATCAGTCCAGTGAACAGTCCAGTGAACAGTACAGTGAACAGTACAGTGAACAGTACAGGGAACAGTCCAGTGGACAGTCCAGTGAACAGTCCAGTGAAAAGTACAGTGAACAGTCCTGTGATCAGTCCAGTGGACAGTCCAGTGAACAGTCCAGTGATCAGTCCAGTGAACAGTCCAGTGAAAAGTACAGTGAACAGTCCTGTGATCAGTCCAGTGGACAGTCCAGTGAACAGTCCTGTGATCAGTCCAGTGGACAGTCCAGTGAACAGTCCAGTGATCAGTCCAGTGAACAGTCCAGTGAACAGTCCAGTGTACAGTCCAAACAGGCCAGTGAACAGGCCAGTGAACCGTCCAGTGCACATTCCAGTGTACATTCCAGTGAACAGTCCAGTGAACAAAGCAGTGTACAGGCCAGTGAACAATCCAGTGATCAGTCCAGTGAACAGTCCTGTGATCAGTCCTGTGATCAGTCCAGTGAACAGTCCAGTGAACAGGCCAGTGAACAGTCCAATGAACATTCCAGTGAACAGTCCAGTGAACAGTCCAGTGAACAGACCAGAGAACAGTCCAGAGAACAGACCAGTGATCAGGCCAGTATTCAGTCCAGTGTACAATCCTGTAAACAGGCCAGTGAACAGGCCAGTGAATAGGCCAGTGAACAGGCCAGTGAAAAGTCCAGTCAGTGAACATTCCAGTGGACAGGCCAGTGAACAGGCCAGTGAACATTCCAGTGAATAGTCTAGTGAACAGTCCAGTAATCAGGCCAGTGAACAGGCCAGTGAACAGTATAATGTGTGTGTAAAATAAGTGTGATTGCAAACGTAGCCCAAGACTTCATTCTATTGTATTTTCCTCTGTTTTCATCATTCGTTTCCATTTAAAGTCGGCTCCGATCCGGTCACACAGTTGTAAAAAAAATGGCAGATTAGTATCTCCCTGGGTTTCCATAGCGACGCGTGTCAGACTGAGCGATGCCCGACGCTAGCCCGGCTGTAAGCGTTAAAAGGCGCGCCCTTCGTCTCGGTTATCGTGCTGCGTCGGTGGATTTACGGCGCCGGTTTGACCCGTGGCGTTTCTGTCTTCTCTGCTCCCTCTGAAGCACGCCGCCGACCTGGAGAAGAAGCAGAACGACTCGGAGAACAAAAAGCTCCTCGGGTCGGTCATTCAATACGGCAACGTCATCCAGGTTTGTACTTTTGTGAAGTGCGGGACAATAACCCGCGTACTGGCATTTCAGTGCAGACGCCATGAAGACTTGATTTGGTGTATTTATACTTATTTGTGCGGGTATTTGTGGAGAAAACGTGGAAAAATATGTTGAAAAATGACATCACACTCATTCCAGTCAAAATTTATGCATAATTTACGCAAAGAAACAACTTGTTTTGACTCGCTAAACATTAAAGGCGCAATGGACGATTTTTCGGCGATTTGAGAACTCAGGCGGAAGTGCACATGCCACGCCCCCGTGCAACCGATACAACACACACGTGTGTTTGTTTATTAGCGCGACGGAGCGCATCACATCTCTCGTCTCTCGTAGATTTCCGTCTCTTATGAGTCAGCTCAAACTATCTTTCTCCGTCTTCATTTTGCCCCGTACACTGAGGGAACTATATTATGATAGATCAATGCGCTTAGACACGCGGAAATGTGGGACGATCCGCACGCGGCTGCAGGTGAGCGATAGGTGCGTTTTATGATTGATACGTGGCAGGACTAATCGGCCGTCCACGCCACGAGGAAATAAGACTCAGATTTATGCCAAAAAAATCGTCCATTCAACCTTTAATTCAACAAAATAAAGTCGCTCTCACATATTTATATTTGTCAGTTTTATATTAGATGAGTTTTGTCCCAGTGTTTGCTGTGTAATTTCCTCATGTGATGTCATCAATTACTGGAACTGTATTTTTGGGACTTCCCCTGAGCGCCGTCTGGACGTGTGTTTTTTGAATGCAGTATCATTTATCTGTGTTATATTTGAATTTGCCGTACTTCAGATGCTCCACCTGAAGAGTAACAAGTACCTGACGGTGAACAAGCGTCTGCCGGCGCTGCTGGAGAAGAACGCCATGAGGGTGATGCTGGACACGGCGGGGAACGAGGGCTCCTGGTTCTACATCCAGCCGTTCTACAAACTCCGCTCCATCGGGGACACCGTAAGACTCCGTTACCGCGACGATCAGGCTTTTTGAGAAGTGAAGTGATGATGTCAGGACCTTCTTCCAGTCACTAAAAAGAGTCTTTAACATCACCAAATGTTCTCCGGCTTTGCTCATGTGTTGCTCTGTATATTCATTTCTTTATTACCGTATTTTCCGGAGTATAAGTTGCACCAGCCAAAAAATGCATAATAGAGAAGAAAAAAACATATATAAGTCGCGCTGAAGTATAAAATGCGGTTGCAAGTGTGAAAATAACAAATAATATCACATATAAGTCGCTCCGGAGTATAGGTATATAAGTATAAATGCAACTATAAGTCGCACCCCGGCCAAAACTATGAAAAAATGTGCGACTTATAGTTCGGAAAATACGGCAAAAGTTGCATTTTTTGGGGAAACGTATTGCATAAAGTCCAAGACCAAGAACAGACATTTAATCTTGAAATGCAGTTTAAATTAATAACAGATGAGAGAACATGGTGAATAGGTGTACGTATGCTAACGCTAACACCTTCAGCTACATGACGTATGCTAACGCTAACACCTTCAGCTACATGACGTATGCTAACACTAACACCTTCAGCTACATGACGTATGCTAACGCTAACACCTTCAGCTACATGAGGCGCAGACAGAACTGTGGTAAGTGTCTGGTATGTTAACGTCACATATTAACAGTTATTCAGATAACTATAGCATAAAGAACATGCTAACAAGTTTACCAAAGCATCAGTTTTACCCCAAATCACTAAATCATTTGAATTCTTCTTCGTCTGTGTCACTTCTAAACAACTCCACAAACTCCAGAGGAAGAGGAAGTGCAGATTCTTCTTCTGCGTCGCTTAGAGCCTAGAGCGCCCTCTTGTGTTTGTCAGTGTGAAAATAATGAATAATATCACATATAAATCACACCCCGGGCAAAACTATGAAAAAAGGTGCGATTTATAGTCCAGAAAATACGGCATACATAATACAACTTTCTACTAGACACATATTGATTTTTAAGCTTTTAACCCCGTGATAACATTCTTTCCTCGTCAAAAACAAAGCCGGAGTCGTGTTTAGCGTCATTGGTTTCGCGTCCTCTCCCTCAGAGCCTCACCAAACTCCCCGATTCAAATTGTCCAGATTTGCGACCGTCAAAGGCGGAGCTCCGAGATCATAAGTCCATAAATCATCGCCAGACTTCGTTCTTTGAGTCAAATTACGTTCATTACATTCATGTTTTCCGTAGCACGTCAGGGCAAGCTAGCTTTTGTTGACTTCCTCACTGCAATTCCCTCTGCTGCTAGTAGCTGGGGACAATAAAAGTACAAATAATCCATAAAACCTTTTCTTTTAACTCAGAATAACGACTTCTGGCACTTCTTGGATCTCGTCTTGAGTCTCTGTTTTCCATGCAGGTCGTGATCGGGGACAAGGTGGTGCTGAACCCCGTGAACGCCGGGCAGCCGCTCCACGCCAGCTCCCATCAGCTGGTGGATAACCCCGGCTGTAACGAGGTCCGCCCCCTCTCGCCGCTCGTTAACGCCGTGTAAAGCGCACACTGAGCTCTGTTGTTCCTCAGGTGAACTCGGTGAACTGCAACACGAGCTGGAAGATCGTTCTGTTCATGAAGTGGAGCGACAACCAGGAAATCATCCTTAAAGGGGTCAGTCGATTCACACGTCAAACTGCAGTTTATCATCGATTTAATATTATTATGTCTTTTCATATTATCATGTCTAGTCTGTGCTTTCATTAAAATTGAACACATAAATAAATAAATGTATATATTAATAAGCAATAAGTTAATCTTCTTATTTATTATCGATTTAATTATTATTATTATGTCTTTTTCTAGTTTGTGATTTATTAAAATGTATTAAGATTCCTTAATATTGAATAAATATATATATATATATATATATATATATATATATTTATTTATTCAAATTAATAAGCAATAAATGAATCTTCTTGACCCAAAATGACCCAAAAATTTAAACTTTATTTAATTAGGCCCGAGCGCCACAAGCTGGCGAGAGGCCTATTAATCTCGTAAGGCCGTGCAAAGCACGGCTGCGAAAGTGCGCACTTCCAAACACTCACTAACGCACTCCTTCACTCATGCACGCCCCGTGCATACTAATTAGTAGTAGGAAAATGGAACATTACCGTTGTAAACGGGCGAAGCCCGTGCAAAAGTGAGCACTAAACGAGCACTTTACATTGAGATGACGACCGCGAAGCGGTCGTCATCCCCATATAAAGCACTCATTTGCGCTAAGTAGCTCACGAATACGTTCCCCATCTCTTGCATGTTCCGTGCATAAAAGCATGTAATGCAAAAATTGAACATTATTACTGTATAGAGGGCCAAAAACACAAAGTGGGCGGAGCCCACTCAAAATTAACGAAAGTACCCGTCAGTGACCAGGGACCCACACCATGAGGTAGGAAAGCGCGAGGGCTTTCCGAAAATGTATAGTTTATGATATTTGAAAAATGGGAAACATTGTTTTCGCATCGGAATATTATTCTTTCTTCTTTCTTCTTTCTTCTTTCTTCTTTCTTCTTTCTTCTTTCTTCTTTCTTCTTTCTTCTTTCTTCTTTCTTCTTTCTTCTTTCATCTTTCTTCTTTCTTCTTCTCGGGACCAACCCCCCTATTTTTCACACAGTGAACATTGACGAAAAGTCACAAAAATGTTCACATCTCTAAAAATCGTGCCTCTCTACATTCTGGCTATTTCCCTTTTCTAAAATAAAAAAAATTGGCGCGTCAGCGCCCCCAAATGTACCAAAAATGCATTGAGAGATGGGAAGTGACCCAAAAAAAATCTGATCGTAGAATCATGAAATTTGGCGCAGAGGTAGATGGTGACAAGAGAAGTAAAAAATATTATTACGGCAACGCCGTCCGCCCAACCAAATGTCGGCCATATTGCTTCAAAAATGGCTAAACATGACTTCGGAGTTTTTCCAAACGTCGTACTTTTACGAACTCCTCCCAGGGCGGTGGCCCTAAAAAGCTGAAATTTGGTGAAAATGCTACTGAGGAGTGGGACATCAAAAGTTATCCAAATTACATTGATACCTGTCACGGTCTCTGTGCGGCGAAGCCGCAAACTGTAGCAAGAATTTCAGAAATCTCCCAAATTTAACATTTCTGCCGTTTGCGCAGATAAAGTCCGAATTGCGTCAAATTAGAATCAGTTGTTAAACTCTTTGCCCTAAACCTACTTGAAGTGAAATAAATTAATTTGGAACCACAGCGCCCCCTACAGATTTTACATGGAGGTTAAATATTTAGTTTTGCGAAATTATATGAAATTTGACACACAACTCAATTTTGGCATCCCCATCAAAAAAGTCAATGACTCATGTCATAATTGTTATGGCTTTGCTGTAACAATGACCGAAACCTTCCATGTTATTCCAATGGGGAAATCGCCAGAACATGTTTACACTTTAGACTTTCACAAACTCCTCTTAGGGCGTTAGACATATTAACCTGAAATTTGGTGAGACTCATCTTCAGGGGTGGACCATCAAAAGTTATCCACATTTTTATTCAAAGAGTCACGGTGTCTGTGCGGCAAAGCCGCACATTTTGCCAAGAATTCAAAATAAAATTGCTTTTTGATGGTAAAACAAAGGGGAGAAGATGTGACAGCGTCACAGATTCAGCAGTAGGCGTAATAAAAGGACAATTGGGGCGCGTTAGCGCCCCCTCCTCTTGCGGCGTGGCGGCGGTGTGGCGGCGGCGTGGCGAGGGCCGATCATTGCCGCTTGCGGCTATATTTATTGTTATTTTGCAATAGTTCATGATTTCTTTCAAATTGACTTAAATGTCTTGTCTTATTGGACTTTTTTATCCTGATTATTTTTACTCTAATCGTAATTTATTAGATAATAACAGTTAATTGATTCAACAAATTTAATAAATAATAAATATATAATAATATCTAATTAATAAGCAATAAAAAAGTACCTTTTGACCCACAAATGTAAACTTTGACGTCCCATTCTTGGGCCACGGCTCGGCTCTCGATCTGGTGAACATACTGTGTGACTTTTGACCCTCTGGTCTCGATCCGGTGAATATCCTGTGTGACCTTTGACCCGCTGGTCTCGATCCGGTGAATATCCTTTGTGACCTTTGATCCTTGTGTTTCAGGGCGACGTGGTTCGTTTGTTTCACGCCGAGCAGGAGAAATTCCTCACGTGTGACGACCACCGGAAAAAGCAGTACGTCTTCCTGCGCACCACCGGCCGCCAGTCCGCCACCTCGGCCACCAGCAGCAAGGCATTGTGGGAGATCGAGGTAGGGACCGGGTTGGCCATGACGAGGGGGAGGGGACAAATCCTCCTACTTTATCCATTTATTGATCATTGCGGTAAACGTTTCTCTAGCTCTCCATTGAAATTCGATTCATTTCTATTATTTGACATGCAAATCTCAACGGAAAACGGACCAATCAGACGGGTTTGTGGGAGGAGTAAGGTAAATAAACAAGGGTTAAATAAGAAAATAAAAAGACCACGAGTGTCACAAATGATCTCTAAATACCAAAAGAGCTAGTTCACGTGAGTATATTTTATTTTGAAAGAACTTTAGTAGTTTTCAGACAATACTTATACTCCTACTTCACTTGTATTGTATTCTACAGATTAACAGTATTAATTAAGTAAAAATGCAGTTTCTCTTCTCGCCGTGAGTAAATCTACACGTGACAAAAGTTTTATGTCGACGATGTGAAATGATTTGAACATTTAGATCCTGTTTTTTGTGTCTTTCCATTGAAAATACCAGGTTTTATGACTTATTTCAAGTTTTTCTCCCGATTATTTATATTTACGTCCAAACTGCGACTCAATACTCAACAAGTACTAGTTTTTCCAAATACATTTTACTTGAATAATTATTTGGGTCACTACTTTTTTCTTTTCTGAGTTTGGCAGATGAAAATGAAGTTAATTGAGGAACTAAAGATCATCATTAACGCTTTGTCAGCAGATCCTTTTCCTAACAAAACGAAAACAGCCAAAGTAATTCTTCAAAAGGGCCGAAAAAGTATTTGTTTTAAGACTGATCAGCGATATGGATTTAGGTCATAAAGTTCTACTTCAGCAATAGATGGAAAAAAAAATAAAAAGGTCCTCACACATGGTGCTCCACAAGGATCAGTGTTGGGGCCCGGATTGTTTATTATGCACACACATAATGTCGTCGTGGCGATAGACGAACTGAGCCTCTATCGCTCAGGAAAAGGACCAATCACAACTAATGCACACTGTAGAAAACGAGCGTGAATAAATAAAGGATCGGTTTGATGTCAACAAGCTTTCGATGAACCTGAATTAAACCAAATACATGATCTGTGGGAAAAGGAATTCAAACAACCTGAACAATACTGAAATGAATAACATGGACATTTAAAGAGTCTGTGATCAATTTATTAGGTATTGATATTGATGAGTTGTAAAATGCAGAATCAGAGGAAAAGAGCAGGGGAGAAAGTACACAGCCAATTTTTTGCAATAATGGGTCAAATTAAACTACTTTTGAGTTCAAATTCACTTAAAATATTATGCACGAGTTTATTTCTTCCACACTTACATTACCGTGTGGAAACATGAGGGAAAACTTACAAAGATTAACATTAATCCTATGTTTTGGAATTGTTTATCGTGCGGACAATCTTGCACCAACAAATCCTGTATTTGTTAAGTTAATACTGTTAAAATTCTTTGAGCGTGTCAATATGACACAGCTGTATGTGCAAGGCGTATAAGCACTTTCTCCCTCCCTGTGTACAGAGTATATTTGAACACAGAGAGTAAACACAACCTTAGAAGAATGGGCTGTTCAAACAAAGTAAGACAAGAGCTAATAAGAAAAG
>NW_027315823.1:5607367-5757367 GCF_026437365.1 Eucyclogobius newberryi
ACTGCACGACTGTCCACTGCACCTGTGTCCACTGCACAACTGTCCACTGTACGACTGTCCACTGCACAACTGTCCACTGCACGACTGTCCACTGCACCTGTGTCCACTGCACCACTGTCCACTGCCCGATGGTCAGTGAGTCATGGCTTGAGGTCTCACAGTGAGAGTCTCACAAGATTAAACTTTGGATTAGATTTGTTAGAATCTTAGTCCCTCTTCTGACTGCATCTCCCATCAATCTGTGTCAAACATGTGACCAGAGTAAACACAAACATGTGACCAGAGTAAACATAAACATGTGACCAGTGTAAACACAAACATGTGACCACTGTAAACATAAGCATGTGACCAGAGTAAACATAAACATGTGACCAGTGTAAACACAAACATGTGACCAGAGTAAACACAAACATGTGACCAGCCGTAAACACAAACATGTGACCAGAGTAAACACAAACATGTGACCAGGGTAAACACAAACATGTGACCAGGGTAAACACAAACATGTGACCAGAGTAAACACAAACATGTGACCAGCCGTAAACACAAACATGTGACCAGAGTAAACACAAACATGTGACCAGGGTAAACACAAACATGTGACCAGGGTAAACACAAACATGTGACCAGGGTAAACACAAACATGTGACCAGGGTAAACACAAACATGTGACCAGAGTAAACACAAACATGTGACCAGGGTAAACACAAACATGTGACCAGGGTAAACACAAACATGTGACCAGGGTAAACACAAACATGTGACCAGGGTAAACACAAACATGTGACCAGGGTAAACACAAACATGTGACCAGAGTAAACACAAACATGTGACCAGGGTAAACACAAACATGTGACCAGATTAAACACAAACATGTGACCAGATTAAACACAAACATGTGACCAGGGTAAACACAAACATGTGACCAGAGTAAACACAAACATGTGACCAAACATGTGACCAGCCGTAAACACAAACGCTCCTTAAAGTACCAGCAGAAGAGCTCAACTGAACCTTCTGTCCACATTTCTCCTTCGTTTATCGACTGTTATAAAGTCAAAACACAGTTCACATGTAGCTAGCGCTAGCCTCCGCTAACCGCTACAACAGGGACTTTCCCTGACAAAGACTAGAATCTGTTGCCGTCTCGCAGCCGCTGTCTCACCGTTGCCGTCTCGCTGTTGCTGCCGTCTCACTGTCAGCGTATCACCGTTGCCGTCTCACCGTTGTTGCGTCTCGCCTTTGTTGCCGTCTCACCGTTGCCGGGACCGTCTCGCCGTTGTTGCCGTCTCACCGTTGCCGGGACAGTCTCGCCGTTGTTGCCATCTCACCGTTGCTGTCTCGCCGTTGCCATCTCGCCGTTGTTGCCGTCTCACTGTCACCATCTCACCGTTGCCGTCTCACCGTCTCGCCGTTGTTGCCGTCTCACCGTTGTCTCGCCGTTGCCGTCTTGTGTTGAGGGATTTACTGTCCCTGGAGACGTTTGTTTTGAAGGATCTGCTCGTCCTGGTTTGGCCTTGACCTTTGAGATAAAGTCAGGAGATGTTTTGCTGAGCCGTGTGGGTGGCCAACGCCGGAGCATGGAAAATGTAGTGTTGTTTACGGCACGAAGCCGAGGACGAGACGGATCTACTGTTCTAAACCCCACAGGCCCGTCGCCATGACGATCAGATATACAGTCACAGAAAAGATCCCCATAAACGATAACACTGAACAGAAACACTGAGACTCAGTTTAAGTCACTTATTCCACCCTCTGCAGCACAAATACAAAATAAAAAATCACATCTGTGCAAAGAAACAAAGAAAATAAATACTAATCTCCAAAAAACACAGTTACAGCTAATATTTATTTAACCATAAGTTGTATTGTTTTTAATATGATATCTAATGATGTTTGTGTCGCGATTACAATTAGATTTGAAGTTTTATCAGTTCTTTTCTCTCAGGAATATTCACAGAGAAGAATTATGAACTTCTAAACTGCTAAAAGTGCTACGTAAACATGATTTACTAGTCTTATGATATTTACTTTATCAACCCTTTTTTTCGGACTATAAGTCGCACTAGCCAAAAAATGCATAATAGAGAATAAAAAACATATATAAGATGCACTGGAGTATGAAATGCGGTTGCAAGTGTGAAAATAACAAATAATATCACATATAAGTCGGTCCGGAGTATAAGTATAAATATAAGTATAAGTCGCACCCCGGCCAAAACTATGAAAAAAGGTGCGACTTATAGTCCGGAAAATACGGTAAACGCTTTCAGCCTTTGCGATCTGATAACTGAGACCGTCGGGTGGAGATCTCTCAGTTCTAATTCCAACAATATATATTGAATGTTTGAAATGTTCCCATAGCGACGCGTGTGACATGAACGATTGTACTTTTTGTCGTTGTCAGAAACTCGTTCGTTCGGCTGCGACACTTGTGCACGAACACGTGGGTCCACAGCACGAACCAGCCCATCGACAAAGAGGAGGAGAAGCCCGTCATGCTGCGGGTGAGGCTCGTTAGCACGTTAGCTTCAGCGCTATCTGAAGCACCATGTACACGGAAACGTTAAAGCGCCACCTACAGGTCGCACCGCTCACTGAACTGAAACGCACTTAAGATGAATATATGTGGAATGTCGCTCAAAATGATAAAAACGGTATCTCAGAATGGTACATTATTTAGGTTTATAATGTCACTTCCTGTTTGTAATTGATGACACTGGCCAAAACTCATCTAATGTCACAGTTTTTTTAATTTGACAAATACAAATATATGAGAGCGACTTTATTTTGTTGAATTAATGTTAAAAGAGTAAAAAAGTGGTTTCTTTGTGTAAATTCTGCATAAACTTTGACTGGAATGAGTGTCCCTTCAACGTTTTCTCCACAAATACCTGCTCGATTGGTGTAAAACTATAATTTATATGTACGACAGGTATAAATACACCAAAATAAAGTCAAAATTAGAGTATCATAAAAACCTGTCATACGTCACTTTATGATGATTGATTGACAGGAA
Organism: Eucyclogobius newberryi; assembly: GCF_026437365.1. NCBI lineage: Eukaryota > Metazoa > Chordata > Actinopteri > Gobiiformes > Gobiidae > Eucyclogobius > Eucyclogobius newberryi. The sequence goes on from NW_027315823.1 coordinate 5,610,387, forward strand.
TAAATAATACAGTGCAAACATTCTGAGACCCAAATACACACGTTATTTGTAATTTGAAGGTTTTACAAATAAAGAATAACTAATTTCTCTTGTGGATCAATAAAGTTTGTACAGTAAAACTCTGAGTTTAAATGAATGAATATTTCTCACGTAAAGAAGGCTCTAAAAGTGGAACCAGGAACTGTACAACAAGTACCAGGAACTGAAAAAGGTTCCTACAGAGCAAAAACCTTTGTATTTGTTGCACATTTTGTCCATCTGCCATTTTAACCATTCATTTTGAACAAAACCACCGCATTTTGACAAAGTGCCGTTTTTTGTTTCACGCGATCCATTCTCGTTTTTTGTGACGTTATCGCCCGTCGCCCGTGTGTTTTTGCAGATCGGCACGTCGGCGCAGAAGGAGGACAAGGAGGCGTTCGCCATCGTCCCCGTGTCTCCCTCCGAAGTCCGCGACCTGGACTTCGCCAACGACGCCAGCAAAGTGCTCGCCTCCATCGCCGGGAAACTGGAGCGGGGAACGATCACGCAGAACGAGAGGAGGTACACACCCGGCCAATGTTTAACCGTACAATTGTTCAATATTCTATGGTATTTTAACATAATGGGTCAAATGTAATGGGAAAAAAAGGTATAAATCACTGTAATTATGTGTCTTATTGTGTCAAAATGTGCACTAATAATAATAATTATGCCTCTACACGTGGCAATATCAGTAAAATGTGAAGTACAACCATAGAATTGTTTAATATTATGTAGAGGATAGTTGGATTTTTATGATATTTTGACATGACGGGTTAATTTTAATGGAAAAAAAAAGGTATAAATCCCTATAATTGTGTCATATTGTGTCAAAACGTGCACTAATAGTAATAATAATTCCTCTACACATGACAATATCAGTAAAATGTGATGTTTAACTGTAGAATTGTTTAATAGTGTGTAGAGGACAGTTTTATATCCATGATATTTTAACATAACCGGTTAATTTTAATTGGCGAAAAAAATGTAAATCCCTATAATTGTGTCGTATTGTGTCAAAACGTGCACTAATAGTAATAATAATGCCTCTACACATGAAAATATCAGTTAAATGTAAAGTTTAACTGTAGAATTGTTTATTATTCTATGATATTTTAACGTAAAGGGTCAAATTTAATGGAAAAAGACTTATAAATCACTGTAATTATGTATGGTATTGTGACAAAACGTGCACTAATAGTAATAATAATGCCTCTACACATGACAATATCAGTAAAATGTGATGTTTAACCGTGGAATTGTTTAATATTGCAAAGAACACACCTGTATTTGTATGATATTTTAACATAAGTAAGTAATAATAATGTCTTAACACGTAACACCAGTTGTTATTCACTGCCTCCATGTTTGTTTTCCCTGCTTTCTCCATCACAACATCGCGCGGCGGCGGCGATCGCTAACGCGGCGACCGTGTTCCGCTCGTCATCGCGCGCTAATACTTATGTCTGTGTCTGTGGCGTTTCTCACCCAGAGCAGTCACCAAACTCCTGGAAGACTTGGTGTTTTTCGTGGTGGACATTCCCAACAACGGTCAGGACGTTTTGGAGATCATGGTAAACAAACCAAACCGGGAACGGCAGAAGCTCATGCGCGAGCAGAACATTCTCAAACAGGTGAGGCTAAAGTGCTATGCAAGAGTGTCGGTGGTGTACAGGCTTCAACGGCACAAAAAAGCACGTCCCGGGTTTAATTTACGACATGTTTTGGGGTATTACAGATTTAAATAGTGTTTATTGTCTTGCATTTATAACGAAATATATAACTTTTTAGGATCTTTCATTAAAACATATATAACATACTATTAACAGCACATTTTACACTGCCTGTCCAAGAAGGTGCAGTAGGTGGCGCCTCCTACTGGACGACTGCTGCAGGTGACGATCGTTCAACCGCAACACGACGTTGAAACCCGACGAATTTGCGTTTTTTTCGAAACAGCCATGCAGGAAAGACGAATCCCGCGGTCATGGAGACGTGAATGTGTGTCGTAATTTAAAGCTAAAGATCCAACAAATATTACAACGCGTGGCACTATTTTCCGTGGCGACTTTTTTTTTTTGTACGGGCAGTGTATGAAGTGGGCAGGACTGTTTTCCACATCCCCCCTATCTCCGCCCACTGTCTTGTACTTCCTTGTAAGGTTCAAAAATAGGCGCTTTTTCTCTTTTTTCACCTTTTTTTAAAGGACACTTATTAAGCAAAATCAAATCAAATCAATTTATTATTGTAAGGCCCAAATTCACAACAACAGCTGCCTCTGAGGGCCACAGTGAGAAATTAATCAACAATGTCTGTGGTGGCGATGGAGTCAGACAATGTCTGTGGTGGCGAGGGACGATGTCCCAGAGTCCTCTGTCCTTAGACCCTCCTTCTCGGCCAGGAAAAACTACAAAAAACCTCCTTGGGAAAAGTAAGTCCTGGAGGAGTTCCAGAGTGAAGGAGAGATCCGACTCTCACAGACGGACGCGAGGGAGACTGGAGCTGGACCCACTCTTCAGGCAGATGAGGGACCATCGGAGGCGACTTTTAAGAGCTTTTAACTGTATTTTAATTGTTTTCACTTCATATTAAACCAATCAAATCTTCTTTAAGATCTTTCTGGCCCGAAGTTTTTATGCGAAACGTGAAATGGGGCGAGTCAAAACGTGCGACTGAAAACGTCGGTGAAACGTTTCCGCGGCGCTGTACGGGTTCCGCGATCGTGACGAAACGCTAAAGCGACGGTGCCCTCTGCATTGTTTTCCGCCCAGATCTTCAAGCTGCTGCAGGCGCCGTTCACGGACAGCGGTGACGGGCCCATGCTGCGCCTGGAGGAACTCGGCGACCAACGCCACGCCCCATTCAGACACATCTGCCGCTTGTGTTACCGCGTCCTGAGGCACTCGCAGCAGGACTACAGGAAGAACCAGGTACTGCACGCGGCGGACGCCTGCCGCACGGCGATTATAGTGTTCTAACTTAATTTAAAAATAGACACATTTTAGCAACTTTGGACCAAATTGGTTAGTGTGCCCTAATGTATTAATTATTTATATCTTTATTATTATTATGTTTTGATGTTTTCTCTGGTTTTGTTCCTTTTCTTTTTTGTTAAGTGTAAAGTACCACTGGCAACAGTTTCAAATGAACAGTTTCTGTTCAATATACTTTGTTGTCACGCTTTCCTCCCGTGTTCAGTGGCAGGTTTGTTGTCACACTTTCCTCTGGTGTTCAGTGGCAGGTTTGTTGTCACGCTTTCCTCTGGTGTTCAGTGGCAGGTTTGTTGTCACGCTTTCCTCTGGTGTTCAGTGGCAGGTTTGTTGTCACGCTTTCCTCTGGTGTTCAGTGGCAGGTTTGTTGTCACACTTTCCTCTAGTGTTCAGTGGCAGGTGTGTTGTCACACTTTTCTCCCGTGTTCAGTGGCAGGTTTGTTGTCACGCTTTCCTCTGGTGTTCAGTGGCAGGTTTGTTGTCACACTTTCCTCTAGTGTTCAGTGGCAGGTTTGTTGTCACACTTTCCTCTGGCGTTCAGTGGCAGGTGTGTTGTCACACTTTTCTCCCGTGTTCAGTGGCAGTTTTGTTGTCACGCTTTCCTCTGGTGTTCAGTGGCAGGTTTGTTGTCACACTTTCCTCTAGTGTTCAGTGGCAGGTTTGTTGTCACGCTTTCCTCTGGTGTTCAGTGGCAGGTTTGTTGTCACACTTTCCTCTAGTGTTCAGTGGCAGGTTTGTTGTCACACTTTCCTCTAGTGTTCAGTGGCAGGTTTGTTGTCACACTTTCCTCTGGTGTTCAGTGGCAGGTTTGTTGTCACACGTTCCTCTGGTGTTCAGTGGCAGGTTTGTTGTCACACTTTCCTCTGGTGTTCAGTGGCAGGTTTGTTGTCACACTTTCCTCTAGTGTTCAGTGGCAGGTGTGTTGTCACACTTTCCTCTGGTGTTCAGTGGCAGGTGTAACCCTCGTTTCTCTCTGTGTCAGGAGTACATTGCCAAACAGTTCCGGTTCATGCAGAAGCAGATCGGCTACGACGTCCTTGCCGAGGATACGATCACGGCGCTGCTGCACAACAACCGCAAACTGCTGGAGAAGCACATCACAGCGGCGGAAATCGACACCTTCGTCAGCCTCGTCCGCAAGAACCGAGAGCCCAGGTCTGTGTTCCAACAGAGTCTGTGTCCCAACAGAGTCTGTCTCCCAACAGAGTCTGTCTCCTTTAAGAGTCTGTCTCCTAAACGAGTCTGTCTCCCAACAGAGTCTGTGTCCCAACAGAGTCTGTCTCCCAACAGAGTCTGTCTCCTAAACGAGTCTGTCTCCCAACAGAGTCTGTCTCCCAACAGAGTCTGTGTCCTAAACGAGTCTGTCTCCCAACAGAGTCTGTGTCCCAACAGAGTCTGTCTCCCAACAGAGTCTGTCTCCCAACAGAGTCTGTCTCCCAACAGAGTCTGTCTCCTAAACGAGTCTGTCTCCTTAAAGAGTCTGTCTCCTAAACAAGTCTGTCTCCTAAACGAGTCTGTCTCCTTAAAGAGTCTGTCTCCTAAACGAGTCTGTCTCCTAAAAGAGTCCGTCTCCTTAAAGAGTCCGTCTCCTAAACGATGATGTTTGTTACGAGTCAGATCTTGTGGCGCAGGTTCCTGGATTACCTGTCTGACTTGTGCGTGTCCATGAACAAGTCCATCCCGGTGACGCAGGAGCTCATCTGTAACGCCGTCCTGGACCCGACCAACGGGGACATCCTCATCGAGACCAAGTGAGTCTGAAATGTTCCACAGCGTGTCTTTAAAGCACCGTGTAACGTCTCTGTCGGCGCCCCCTGCTGGTCTCCAGGTAGACTTTACTGCATCGCCTGACAACCATTCAATAATCATATTTATCGTGCATTTTTGTGTATTTTTTTACTACAATCTGATTTGAGATTTAGAGGGTTAAATAAGAAACTGATATATGTTTTATACAGTGAGTAAAGTAAGTATTTGAACACAGACAGTAAGTATTTGAACTCAGAACACAGACAGTAAGTATTTGAACACAGACAGTAAGTATTTGAACTCAGAACACAGACAGTAAGTATTTGAACACAGACAGTAAGTATTTGAACTCAGAACACAGACAGTAAGTATTTGAACACAGACAGTAAGTATTTGAACTCAGAACACAGACAGTAAGTATTTGAACACAGACAGTAAGTATTTGAACACAGACAGTAAGTATTTGAACTCAGAACACAGACAGTAAGTATTTGAACACAGACAGTAAGTATTTGAACTCAGAACACAGACAGTAAGTATTTGAACACAGACAGTAAGTATTTGAACACAGAACACAGACAGTAAGTATTTGAACACAGACAGTAAGTATTTGAACACAGACAGTAAGTATTTGAACTCAGAACACAGACAGTAAGTATTTGAACACAGACAGTAAGTATTTGAACTCAGAACACAGACAGTAAGTATTTGAACACAGACAGTAAGTATTTGAACACAGACAGTAAGTATTTGAACACAGACAGTAAGTATTTGAACTCAGAACACAGACAGTAAGTATTTGAACACAGACAGTAAGTATTTGAACTTACTGTTAGTCTGCCTTTATAAAGTTCACCTCTGCTCCACTTATTCATCTAAATTAGCAGCTCCTGTTTGAGCTCGTTAACTGCATAAAGACACATGTCCAGCCCACAATCAGTCAGACTCCGCCCACTGCCATGGACAAGACCAACGAGCTGTTGTTGTTGTTGTTGTTGTTGTTGTTGTTCTCTTGGTGAAGGAGCGTGTTTTCTAAGGTCTTCATCGTCATGTGCTGGTTTTGTTCAGATTTTGTGTTTTTGTTTTGTAATGTTGTGAAAGTAATGACACGTGGGAGAATAAATACTGATTGATTGATTGATTGATTGATTGATTGATTGACAGTTGATTCCTCCTGCTTTCAGACTGGTGCTGTCCCGGTTCGAGATCGAGGGGGAACATTTGGACGAGAACGCGGAGGAGTCCGAGGAGGACGAGGAGGAGGTGTGGCTCTTCTGGAAGGACAGTAGCAAAGAGATCCGCAGCAAAAGCATCCGGGAGCTGGCCCAGGACGCCAAAGAGGGGCAGAAGGAGGACCAGGAGGTGGTCAGCTACTACAGGTACTGCCCCCTCCCCCCCAGTCTGTCCCCGACCCCCTCTGTGTGCGGTCATCATGTGGTAACGGAGTTTAAAATAATAACAGATGAGAGAACATGGTGAATAGGTGTACGAATGCTAACGCTAACACCTTCAGCTACATGACGTATGCTAACGCTAACACCTTCAGCTACATGACGTATGCTAACGCTAACACCTTCAGCTACATGAAGTATGCTAACGCTAACACCTTCAGCTACATGAGGCACAGACAGAACTGTGGTAAGTGTCTGGTATGTTAACGTAACATATGAACAGTTATTCAGATAACTATAGCATAAAGAACATGCTAACAAGTTTACCAAAGCATCAGTTTTACCCATAATCACTAAATCCATTGAATTCTTCTTCCTCTGTGTCGCTTCTAAACAACTCCACAAACTCCAGAGGAAGTGCAGATTCTTCTTCTGCGTCACTTAGAGCCTAGAGCACCCTCTTGTGGTTGTCAGTGTGAAAATAAAGAATAATATCACATATAAGTCGCTCTGGAGTATAAGTCGCACCCCGGCCAAAACTATGAAAAAAGGTGCAACTTATAGTCCGGAAAATATGGTACGTTTTTTTAATGTAATTTACAACTGATTCCAATGGAGAGAATATGCCAAACGTCAACTTATATCCAAAAATGTTCGTTAAACTATTCATCTTGGGGTTTAAAGTCAACTGAAAATCGTCTCGTCTTCATCGTTTCTGAAGCGACAGTGAAAACATAATTTCACAATATTTCATTTTTTTTGTCGATGGAGAACGTCAAGTCAAAGTCAGTGAGGGGTTGATTTGTTCATTTACTTTGGGTTCGTGTCTCGTGAGTTACACACGACAGAAAAGCATGTTTCTCAAAGAGGAAAAGCTGTTCTCCACACGACCCTTTACTTTGTTTTACCATTTATGTTTTAAAGATAAAACAACCAAAACATACATAAAACGAACTGGCCTATGCAAAGAAAGACAAAAAGAAGGAACTCCCCAAATTAAATATATAAATAAATAAAATTAATAAAATGAATAGAATGAATAAAATGAATAAAATGAATAAAAGAATAATGAAAAATAAAATAATAATAAAAAAAAAAAATCACACCCCTTTTCACATAAAAGTACGAAAGTAAAGCCTTTGTAAGCTTGTGGTTGTGCGTAATATTATGTTCATATTTGTAAAAAAAAATATTTAAAAAACCTTCCGTACCAACATAAAAACAACACATGAAATATATCAGTCTGAGGACTACGACAAATCTGAGGAATAAAGTCTGGCGGTAATGCAACAACTTGGATGCCAACTGCCATAAAAAACAACAACGACAACAGTTTGGATATTACGGCAACATAGAGGAACGCCTCGGTCCGTATGACGGGGAAGAAGAAGAGGAAGCGTGACCTGGTCGGTGACGATATGAACAGCGGGGAGGACTCCCCTGGAGCCACTGATCCTGTGCAGCGTAGGGCGTCTTCTTGCTCGTCTATGGAGGGCTCTCTCAGTGAGGAGCAGGGCGGGGGGGTTGCAGATGTCGGGGATGTGAGTTCAGAGTGTAAGGTGTTCATAAAGCTCGCGCAGGATAATGCGTCCTTTAAGGGGTGGGATCCGATGGCGTTGACAAGGAGCCTGACTGTAGCTGTGGGAGTGGTCAAGCATGCGAGTGTCCTTAGGGATGGCTCGCTGCTGGTCGTGTGCAAGGACGTGGCTCAGCAAAGGAAGGCGATTGAAGCTAAGTGTCTGGGGGGGAAGGACATTCTTGTGTCTGATGCTGTAAGAGGCACGGTCAGGGGAGTTATAGTAGGCGTCCCTACGACGACATCTGTGGATGACATAAAGGAGAATTTGACTGGAGCTAAGGTGGTGGATGCTAGGCGGTTGAAGATGACCCGGGATGGGGTAAGGTGTGACAGCCTGTCGATAATGATTAGATTTGAAGGTGGGATCCTGCCTCGTGTGGTGTGCGTTGGGTACATGCGCTATGGCGTACGCCCATATGTTCTGCCGCCCCTGCGTTGCTTCAAGTGCCAGCGCTTTGGGCATATTGCAGCGGTCTGTAGAGGGAAGCAGAAGTGTGGTAAATGTGCAGGAGACGGAGCAAAACTCAAGTGCTGTAACTGTGGGGGAGAGCATAGCTCTGCCTACGGGGGATGCGTGTTCAGCAAGAGGGCTGCTGAGGTGCAAAAAGTTAGAGCCTCTCAAGGCATATCCTACGCGGATGCGGTCAAGAAGGTGTCTGGTAGTCAGGTGACGGTGGATGCAGTGGGGGCTGCCAGTGCTGCTGGTGTCCTAGGCGACAGGGGAGGGGGCAGCGTTGCCCGCGGCCAGTGGGAGGTCCCCACTGGGATGCCTGTGAGTGTGGCTTCCACGGGCAGAGGCCCTGTGGGTGCGGAGGATGTACTGGTTGTGAAGAGGAAAGATTTCTTCCTCTTTATAGTGGAAGTGATTAACTGTACTGGGCAAACCAAGAAGAGATCCGAAAAGACTAAGATCATCGCTAAGGCTGCAGGGAAGTACTTTGGAGCTGGGGGCCCCGAGTGGACGGAGATAGAGGATGCGCTGCGGGAGGGCGCCCTGCCCCATTCTGGCAGTGGGAGTGGGGGGGCTCCCGATGCGCCGTCAGGTTCCGGGGGCTCATAATGGCGGTGGTTGTCTTGCAATGGAATGCGCGTAGTCTTCGTGCTAATGGCCAGGAATTTAAGCATTTTGTCTCTACCTTGTTGAACAAGCCTCACGTTATGTGCGTGCAGGAGACTTGGTTACGACCTAGGTGGGGTTTTGGGATACAAGGGTATGTGTGTGTTAGGAATGATAGGGAGCAGGGTAGAGGCGGAGGTGTGGCTGTGTTTGTCCGAGATGACCTAAATTACGTTGTTGTCAGTGTGAGTAAAGCGCCGGAGGCCCTGGCGGTGAGGGTCTGGCTGGGTGGTGAAGCTGTTACTGTGGTTAACCTTTATAATCCGTGTGGTGAGTTAACGTTAGAGTCCTTACATAGTATCGGTAAGGATGTTCGGGGAAAGGCCGTGTGGTGTGGGGATTTTAATGCGCATAGCGCTTTGTGGGGCGGTAGTGGTACCGATAGGTATGGGCAGGTGGTAGAGGGTTTTATCAATCAAAGGGAGTTGGTTTGTCTGAATGATGGGGGTGGGACCCGCTATGATATGGGGACCGGTGCGGAAAGTGCAATAGATCTTACACTTGTGTCCAAGGAGTTAGCTGGTGTTTGTAGTTGGGAGGTTCTTGGTAATCTTTCTTTTGGTAGCGATCACTATCTAGTCCGCACCGAGATTGGCTTTGGGAGCTGTGTGGTCAGGGGGACGAGGATCCAGAGGTGGCAGTTGGCAAGGGCGAACTGGGGGGCTTTCCTGAGGAAAGCTGATGATGGTTCTAGGGTTCTGCAGGAAGGAGGATTGACTCAGGTGGATGATCTCAATAGTGCAATTGTCTCGCTCATCACGCAGTCAGCGGTAGGCACGATTCCTAAGAGTGGTGGTAGTGGACATAGGAAGCGGGTGCCGTGGTGGACTGAAGCATGTGGTCATGCTGTTAGGGCGAGAAATGCGGCGTTTCGCCGGCTAAGGGTTGCCCACACTGAGGGTGCCCTCATTGACTACAAGAGGGCCCGCGCTGTTGTGCGGAAAACTGTGAGAACGGCCAAGAGTGCCTATTGGAGGCGGTATTGTTCCAAAATTGGGAGAGAAACGCGTCTCGGGGATGTTTGGGGGATGATTAAGCGGATGCATGGGGTTGAGCGCCGTCATGGGACCCCGGTCCTAATACTGAATGGTGTTGAAGCAGTCAGCGACGTTGACAAAGCTGAACTGTTGGCCAGCACCTTTGTGTCGGTGCACAGCTCTGACAATCTCTCACCTGCGGAAAGGCAGTACAGGGAGAGTACTTTGGCCCAGAATTCTGAGCTGATTGGGCACCAGCCTTCGACTCAAGATGACCTTGACCTTCCATTTAGTTTGTTTGAGCTAAGGAGAGCACTTTCTAAGGCGAAACAGACAGCCCCGGGTAAAGATGAGGTGTGCTATGACATGCTCTCTCATTTGACTGATGACACGCTTGGGCTAGTCCTGGGTCTTTTCAACCGTGTTTGGGATTCAGGTTGTGTTCCATCTGCGTGGAAACAGTCTACGGTGGTGCCGGTTCTGAAGCCGGGTAGGCCAGCGTCTGACCCTTCAAGTTATAGGCCGATTGCCTTGACGTCGCAGCTCGGGAAAACGATGGAGCGCATGGTTACCGAGCGGTTGGATTACTTCTTGGAGAGCCAGGGTTTGCTTCCCGCGCACCAGAGTGGTTTCCGTAGGGGCAGGAACACCATGGATTCCGTGTTGTGTTTGGAATCTGATATCCAGCTGGCCAGGGCTCAGAAAGAAAAGGTTATTGCGGTGCTCTTTGATGTGGAGAAGGCGTACGATATGGTTTGGAAGGATGGGCTCCTCATTAAGCTGCGGAAGTGTGGTGTGAAGGGTAAACTGTTTAACTGGGTCCGGAGCTTTCTGTCTGGCCGGCGTATCCAAACCAGAGTGGGCGCTGCTTACTCTGGGGTCTATGGGGTGGAGAATGGGATCCCGCAGGGGAGTGTGTGTAGCCCTATCTTGTTCAATGTTATGATTAAGGACATCTTTGACGACGTGGATGGGTCTGTTGGGAGGAGCCTTTATGCTGACGATGGCGCTCTATGGGTGAGAGGGAGGAATCTCCGGTTTTACGAGGCGAAACTGCAAAGGGCAATACAGCAGGTGGAGCAGTGGACCCTGAAGTGGGGGTTTAAACTGTCCGTACGGAAGTCTCAAGTGATCTGTTTCTTCAATGGGCATAGGGACGTCTCCCTTCGATTGCATGGGCAGGTGCTCGAACAGGTCAGGGAGGTGAGGTTCTTGGGGGTCACCTTTGACGAGAGGCTTAGTTGGCGTCGGCACATTGATGAGGTCAGTGGTAAATGCAAAAGGGTTAATAACTTGCTTCGTTGTCTATCCGGCCAGGACTGGGGGGCCAGCAGAAGGTCGCTCCTGGGTATTTATCGGGCCGTCATGAGGGCGGCTATTGATTATGGCTGTATAGCCTACATGTCTGCGGCTGAGACTAACTTAAAGAAGCTTGATGTGGAGCAAGCCCAGGCCTTGCGCATCTGCTGTAGGGCTTTTAGGACCTCCCCTGTCTCGGCGCTGCAGGTTGAGTTGGGGGAATTGCCGTTACGGCTCCGGAGGCTAGAACTTCTGTTGGCTTACTGGGTGAATGTGCAAGGTCATACGAGCTCTCACCCGGTGAGGGACTTTCTCAGGGTTGATGGGGGGCAGAGTGAGGCTGGCGGTATGGTTTTCAGCCAGGTAGGAAATGCGAAGGGGCGGCTTGCGGGGGTTGGTGATCTGCGTGTGAGCCCGTCGGTGGCTCTGTCTGCTATAGCTCCGTGGAAGTTTGTCCCGGCTCCTGTTGATGTTAGCTTGCATGGCAAGCTTAGAGGAGTCGCTGGGAGGGCACCGCAGTTTGCCGTTCAAGCGCTCATCGATAAGCACTCAGGTGATGTGTTTATTTATACCGACGGGTCTAGGGATCCTGAGAGTGGGCGTACTGGCGCCGCTTATTTTGTGCCTGACCTGGGGCTAGCGGTCAAGAAGAGGTTGACAGATCGCCTTTCTGTTTTCACGTCGGAACTTATAGCGATACGGTTGGCGTTGGAATGGGCGGAATCTGCTTTGCAGTGTTGCGGCATTGTGGTGGCCTCTGACAGCCTGTCTGCATTGCAAAGCATTAAATCTGGGAAATCGGATTGCAGACAGGATGTGTTGAATGGCATCTTCTGTCTGATGCTCTCCCTGTCCAGGAAGGATGTGAGGGTTTCCTTCATTTGGGTCCCTGCGCATGTGGGGGTGGATGGTAACGAAATGGCTGATGCACTGGCTAAACGTTCCCTTCGGCGGCCATCAATTGATGTGGCGGTTGAGTTGGGCAAGTCTGAAATCAAGCCCGTTATCAAGAGTCATGTGGTCGGCCTTTGGCAGGAATTTTGGAGCCACTGTGTTACTGGACGGCATCTCTATCACATACAGGGTAGTGTGGGTCCTTGCGGGTCTATGGGCAGGAACGCGTGGGAGGAAAGGGCCTTCGCCCGCATGAGGATTGGCCATACTGGACTCAATTGGTCACTGAGTAGGATAGGCAAACATCCGACCGGTCTGTGTGGTCACTGTCGGGTGCCAGAGACTGTCGAGCATGTGCTGATTTGCTGTGAGGCTTATGATAGGGAAAGGGCCGGGTTGGCCTTGTGGTTTCGGAATAATGGGCGGGAGTTCAATCTGCGGAACGTTCTGGCGATCCAGTCACAGGGTTTGTGTCAGGCTGTGGTTGCTTACTTATGTAGCACAGGGCTGGGTAAACGTTTATAGAGGTGGGGGGTGTTGGAGACTGAGCCGAGGATGAGGAGCAAGAGGATGTTCTAACGCGCTTGGACTTCATGGGCCTAGAAACGCCAAAGTGATGGAAGAAGGACTTCTAAAGGATAAAACGACAAAGACGTCCCATGACCTCATGGGCTTTGTAAAACAACAAAGATGTCCCATGATCTCATGGGCTTTGTACTTCCAAAGCACCGAACGTCAAAGAGGGCGAGGAAGGTGAAGAAGAGTCTCCCTGGAATAAAGCCGGTTGGTCTCTGACACAACAACTATTCTAGTCACAAAGACATATCATGACCTCATGGGCTTTGTAACACCAAAGCAATGGGAGGAGTACTTTTACGGACTACGACAGAGTCTGAGGACTACGACAAAGTCTGAGGAATACAGTCTGGCGGTAATGCAACACTTGGATGCCAACTGCCATAAAACAACAACAACAACAACAACATCAATCATATATCGTCATAAGGCGCTGGTACAGCTGGCAGCCCGGTGTAAACGCTCTCTCTTCTTTCTCATACTTATTGTGCTTTATCTCCTATATTTTGTAAATATAGTTAGTATATTTTTTCTATTTTACTGTACGATAGGGACACGCGCTGGAATAGTTTTTTAATTCAACTGTTTTTGACTTTTTTCGGCTGGATTTGAGCGTTTTTCGTTGCGTTCGTTGTGTTGTTGTGACGTGAGCTAGCTCCGAGCGAGCCCACCAGCCCCCCCCGCACCCTCCGGCCGCGCTAAAGTACGGCGTGTCGTCGGTACACGTTTATATACACGTTTATATGAAAGAGGAACTTCACGAACGATCGGGACACGCACTGGAATCGCTTTAATTCAACTTGTTTTGACTTTATTCGGCTGGATTGAGTGTTTTCGTCGTGTCGTTGCGATGTGTCTTGGCTCTGAGTCCCCCGGCTCCGGCCCCGCCCCCCGGCTCCGGCCCCACCCCCCGGCTCCGGCGCCGTACCGCGTTTCCACAAAGGAGGAACTCATGAAACTGCGGAGAACTGTCGTCTTACCCGGAGATCGTCACGTTATCCCGTCGCAATACTGACCTAACCTAATACTGATGTGCAATTCTGTCATATGTGCAATTACTGTGAAATTCATGTGCAATCTATGTGCTGTCGTGACACATATTCATGTGCAATTACTGTCGGGATCACATGCCATGGTATTTATTTATTTATTTGTCTATGGGAGTTTTTATTTATTTATAGGAGATCTTCTACTGAAAGTGTTTTTCAGACTTCCTATAAGTGATCTGTTCTTCTGTATCTACCTCTGTATCTACCTGCGTTGCACCAATGAAATTTCCCCATGTGGGACAATAAAGGAATATCTTATCTTAAATCTAACTTTATTTCTTTAATGCTTTACAACTGAACCAGAGATGTCGGGTAATTGTGCCATTTGTTTTTTCTGTGGAGAGGCTCAGTAATGACAGAGATATTCACTGTAAACCCAGAACTCCGCCCGGTCATCCAGTTTAGTCTTCATCTATCTGACCCCGTTTGCCCTTTGACCCGTCAGGTACCAGCTGAACCTGTTCGCCCGCATGTGTCTGGACCGGCAGTACTTGGCCATCAACAAGATCTCGGGGCAGCTGGATGTGGACCTCATATTGAGATGCATGTCGGACGAGGACCTGCCCTTCGACCTGCGCGCCTCCTTCTGCCGGATGATGCTGCACATGCACGTGGACCGCGACCCCCAGGAGCAGGTCACGCCCGTCAAGTACGCCCGCCTCTGGTCCGAGATACCCTCCGAGATCGCCATCGACGAGTGAGTTACAAACGCCCTCCCCCTGTCCCGCCCTCGTGCCCTCCTCCTGTCCTGCCCTCGTGCCCTCCCCCTGTCCCGACCTCGTGCCCTCCTCCTGTCCCGCCCTCGTGCCCTCCCCCTGTCCCGCCCTCGTGCCCTCCTCCTGTCCCGCCCTCGTGCCCTTCTCCTCTCCTGCCCGCCTCCTGTCCCGCCCTCGTGCCCTCTCCCTGTCCCGACCTCGTGCCCTCCTCCTGTCCCGCCCTCGTGCCCTCCCCCTGTCCCGCCCTCGTGCCCTCCTCCTGTCCCGCCCTCGTGCCCTCCTCCTCTCCTGCCCGCCTCCTGTCCCGCCCTCGTGCCCTCCCCCTGTCCAGCCCTCGTGCCCTCTCCCTGTCCCGACCTCGTGCCCTCCTCCTGTCCTGCCCTCGTGCCCTCCTCCTGTCCCGCCCTCGTGCCCTCCCCCTGTCCCGACCTCGTGCCCTCCCCCTGTCCCGACCTCGTGCCCTCCTCCTGTCCTGCCCTTGTGCCCTCCTCCTGTCCCGCCCTCGTGCCCTCCCCCTGTCCCGACCTCGTGCCCTCCCCCTGTCCCGACCTCGTGCCCTCCTCCTGTCCCGCCCTCGTGCCCTCCTCCTGTCCCGCCCTCGTGCCCTCCCCCTGTCCCGACCTCGTGCCCTCCCCCTGTCCCGACCTCGTGCCCTCCTCCTGTCCCGCCCTCGTGCCCTCCCCCTGTCCCGCCCTCGTGCCCTCCTCCTGTCCCGCCCTCGTGCCCTTCTCCTCTCCTGCCCGCCTCCTGTCCCGCCCTCGTGCCCTCTCCCTGTCCCGCCCTCGTGCCCTCCCCCTGTCCCGCCCTCGTGCCCTCCTCCTGTCCCGCCCTCGTGTCCTCAGTCCTGTCCAGCCCTCGTGCCCTCCTCCTGTCCCGCCCTCGTGCCCTCCTCCTGCCTTCGTGCCCTCCTCCAGCCCTCGTGCCCTCCCCCCTGTCCCGCCCTCGTGCCCTCCTCCTGTCCCGCCCTCGTGTCCTCAGTCCTGTCCAGCCCTCGTGCCCTCCTCCTGTCCCGCCCTCGTGCCCTCCTCCTGCCTTCGTGCCCTCCTCCAGCCCTCGTGCCCTCCTCCTGTCCCGCCCTCGTGTCCTCAGTCCTGTCCCGCCCTCGTGCCCTCCTCCTGGCCCGCCCTCGTGTCCTCAGTCCTGTCCAGCCCTCGTGCCCTCCTCCTGGCCCGCCCTCGTGTCCTCAGTCCTGTCCAGCCCTCGTGCCCTCCTCCTGTCCCGCCCTCGTGTCCTCAGTCCTGTCCAGCCCTCGTGCCCTCATCCTGTTTCGCCCTCGTGTCCTCAGTCCTGTCCAGCCCTCGTGCCCTCCTTCTGCCCTCGTGCCCTCCTCCTGTCCAGCCCTCGTGCCCTCCCCCTGTCCCGCCCTCGTGCCCTCCCCCTGTCCCGCCCTCGTGCCCTCCCCCTGTCCCGCCCTCGTGCCCTCCTCCTGTCCCGCCCTCGTGCCCTCCTCCTCTCCTGCCCGCCTCCTGTCCCGCCCTCGTGCCCTCCCCCTGTCCAGCCCTCGTGCCCTCTCCCTGTCCCGACCTCGTGCCCTCCTCCTGTCCTGCCCTCGTGCCCTCCTCCTGTCCCGCCCTCGTGCCCTCCCCCTGTCCCGACCTCGTGCCCTCCCCCTGTCCCGACCTCGTGCCCTCCTCCTGTCCTGCCCTTGTGCCCTCCTCCTGTCCCGCCCTCGTGCCCTCCCCCTGTCCCGACCTCGTGCCCTCCCCCTGTCCCGACCTCGTGCCCTCCTCCTGTCCCGCCCTCGTGCCCTCCTCCTGTCCCGCCCTCGTGCCCTCCCCCTGTCCCGACCTCGTGCCCTCCCCCTGTCCCGACCTCGTGCCCTCCTCCTGTCCCGCCCTCGTGCCCTCCCCCTGTCCCGCCCTCGTGCCCTCCTCCTGTCCCGCCCTCGTGCCCTTCTCCTCTCCTGCCCGCCTCCTGTCCCGCCCTCGTGCCCTCTCCCTGTCCCGCCCTCGTGCCCTCCCCCTGTCCCGCCCTCGTGCCCTCCTCCTGTCCCGCCCTCGTGTCCTCAGTCCTGTCCAGCCCTCGTGCCCTCCTCCTGTCCCGCCCTCGTGCCCTCCTCCTGCCTTCGTGCCCTCCTCCAGCCCTCGTGCCCTCCCCCCTGTCCCGCCCTCGTGCCCTCCTCCTGTCCCGCCCTCGTGTCCTCAGTCCTGTCCAGCCCTCGTGCCCTCCTCCTGTCCCGCCCTCGTGCCCTCCTCCTGCCTTCGTGCCCTCCTCCAGCCCTCGTGCCCTCCTCCTGTCCCGCCCTCGTGTCCTCAGTCCTGTCCCGCCCTCGTGCCCTCCTCCTGGCCCGCCCTCGTGTCCTCAGTCCTGTCCAGCCCTCGTGCCCTCCTCCTGGCCCGCCCTCGTGTCCTCAGTCCTGTCCAGCCCTCGTGCCCTCCTCCTGTCCCGCCCTCGTGTCCTCAGTCCTGTCCAGCCCTCGTGCCCTCATCCTGTTCCGCCCTCGTGTCCTCAGTCCTGTCCAGCCCTCGTGCCCTCCTTCTGCCCTCGTGCCCTCCTCCTGTCCAGCCCTCGTGCCCTCCCCCTGTCCCGCCCTCGTGCCCTCCCCCTGTCCCGCCCTCGTGCCCTCCTCCTGTCCCGCCCTCGTGTCCTCAGTCCTGTCCAGCCCTCGTGCCCTCCTCCTGCCCTCGTGCCCTCCCCCTGTCCCGCCCTCGTGCCCTCCCCCTGTCCCGCCCTCGTGCCCTCCTCCTGTCCTCCTGTGATTGTGTGTTATAAATGTGAGTGTGGACTGTAGTATCTGTATATGGTTAAAATAATTACAAATGATTTCATGTAGCTGTACTGTATAATGTGGGAAATATTGTCCGTTCCATGATCTGGTTCTGGTCCTGTCTGTTTCTGTCTGGTTAAGGTTCTAGTCTGGTTCTGGCGTTGTTTTGGTCTGGTTCTTGTTCTGGCCTGGTTCTGGTCTGTTTCTATCTGGTTCTAGTTCTGGTTCTGGTCTGGTTCTGGTTCTGGTTCTGGTCCCATGTCTGATGATGTTCTTCACGTGGCTCTGAGTGAAGATCGATCTTTACAGAGCGTGTTCTTTATGGCGCTCAGTAATGTCCCTCCGTTTCCACAGTTACGACAACGACGGCATGTCCAAAGACGAGATAAAGGAGCGCTTTTCCCAGACCATGGAGTTTGTGGAGAATTACCTCCGAGACGTGGTGTGTCAGAGCTTCCCCTTCGCCGACAAAGAGAAGAACAAGCTCACGTTTGAGGTTCGCGCCCTCAGCAACAGCAGAAGAAAACAGCATTATTTCAAACACCACAGAACATATAATACATACAAAACAGTTTAAAATAATGCTGAATATCAGAGAAGAAGCAAACAAAACATTTATCTACAGTATCTTTATCATTTATAACTTGTATAAATGTACAGAGCTCCTCGGAGTCGTGTTGTCATGATATTCCTTCATCTAAAGTGACTTCTTCTGAGCCTCACGATAAAAGACAAACACACAAAATGCAGTTTAATGATTGTGACGTGTGTAAAAGTCTGATTTGATTGAACGTTTCATTTCAGGTGGTGAATCTGGCCAGAAACTTGATTTATTTTGGCTTCTACAACTTCAGCGACTTGTTGAGACTGACTAAGATCCTTCTGGCCATTCTGGACTGTGTCCACGTCAGCACCACCTTCCCCTTCACCACCATGCAGAAGGAGGACGAGAGCAAGGGTGGGGTCATCTTATCACTCTTTATCCTCTATTCTATTATTCATCTGATCACTCTTTATTCTCTATTCTATTATTCATCTGATCACTCTTTATTCTCTATTTTATTATTCATCTGATCACTCTTTATTCTCTATTCTATTATTCATCTGATCACTCTTTATCCTCTATTTTTTTATTCATCTGATCACTCTTTATCCTCTATTTTTTTATTCATCTGATCACTCTTTATCCTCTATTTTATTATTCATCTTATCACTCTTTATTCTCTATTCTATTATTCATCTTATCACTCTTTATTCTCTATTCTATTATTCATCTTATCACTCTTTATTCTCTATTCTATTATTCATCTTATCACTCTTTATTCTCTATTCTATTATTCATCTGATCACTCTTTACCACTCTTTCATCTTTCTGTTTCTTTTGATTTGTCTTTTGTTTCATTGTTTGTTTGTTTGTTTGTTTGTTCTGCATTTATTTATCAGACAAGATCACTTTTATCACAAAGTTTGAAGCCTAAATTATGTGCTCAAATCTTTGCCTGTGTGGTTGAAACTCACTCTTCACCGTGTGTTTATATCTCACTCTTTGCGGCGTGCCTATGTCTCACTCTGTCGGTGTGCTTGTATCTCACTCTTTAAATTATGTCTATATCTCACTCTTTGCATTATGTCTATATCTCACTCTTCTGCGTGTCTCACTCTTCTCACTCTTTGCGTGTGCAGGCAGTAACGTGATGAGGTCCATCCATGGCGTGGGCGAGCTCATGTCTCAGGTGGTCCTCAGAGGAGGCGGGTTTCTGCCCACGACGTCCAGCGCCGCCGCCGCTCGAGACGTGGCCAAAGCTCAAACGGAGCCAGAGAAACAGGACGTGCTGGTCATGGACACCAAGCTCAAGATCATCGAGATCCTGCAGGTTCTGACCAGCGCTTTACTGACCCGACGCTTTTCTGACTGACACTTTTCTGACCGACGCATTTCGGACGAGCGATTCTCTGACCAACGCTTTTCTGACCAACGCTTTTCTGACCAACGCTTTTTTGACCAGCGCATGTTCTGACCGACGTTTTTCTGACCAAAGCTTTTCGGACGAGCGACTTACTGACCCACGCTTTTCAGAAGAGCGATTTTCTGACCGACGCTTCTCTGACTTACGCTTTTCTGACCGACCAACGTTTTTTCTGACCCACGCTTTTCTGACCCACGCTTTTCTGACCCACGCTTTTCTGACCGACGCACAAATACACCATTTCACTTCATCGTAAACAACAAACTTGCCGTATTTTCCGGAGTATAAGTTGCACCAGCCAAAAAAATACATAATAGAGAAGAAAAAAACATAAGGGAAATGTATTTGTTAAAATCCAAGACCAAGAACAGACATTTGATCTTGAAATGCAGTTTAAAATAATAACAGATGAGAGAACATGGTGAATAGGTGTACGTATGCTAACGCTAACACCTTCAGCTACATGACGTATGCTAATGCTAACACCTTCAGCTACATGAGGCACAGACAGAACTGTGGTAAGTGTCTGGTATGTTAACGTAACATATGAACAGTTATTCAGATAACTATAGCATAAAGAACATGCTAACAAGTTTACCAAAGCATCAGTTTTACCCCAAATCACTAAATCCATTGAATTCTTCTTCCTCTGTGTCACTTCTAAACAACTCCACAAACTCCAGAGGAAGAGGAAGTGCAGATTCTTCTTCTGCGTCGCTTAGAGCCTAGAGGGCCCTCTTGTGGTTGTCAATGTGAAAATAACGAAGAATATCACATATAAGTCGCTCTGGAGTATAAGTATAAGTACCCTGGCCAAAACTCTGAAAAAAAGTGTTACTTATAGTCCGGAAAATACGGTAATGCAGCAGACAACACACTATATCTTCTTTAAGGACCAAACCGAACACAACTTTCATCCAAATTGAAGACACAACGGCAGAAGCTAAACATATTTCATATTCTTGACACTTTCCTTGAGTTTGAAGCGTGTTTAAGCGTCTGATCTGGTCTTATCGACGCTCTTTTCTTCTTTTCCCTCTCAGTTCATTCTGAATGTGCGTCTGGACTACAGGATCTCGTGTCTGCTCTCCATCTTCAAGAGGGAGTTCGACGAGAGCAACTCCCAGAGTGACTTCTCCCTCTCCGGGACGGTGGAGGGTCCCAGCAACATGCCCGGTCAGTCCAGGCTTTAACGCAACGTCGAGAATCGTTTCTGTTGATTTCCTCACGTTCTTTTCAACCACAGGAGCGCTGGACTTCGAGCACATCGAGGAGCAGGCCGAGGGCATTTTTGGAGGAAGGTAAAATCCAAGTTTTTTTTTAAAACGTGGAGGTTCCTGTCAGCCTGGTTTAGACCTGGTGTAGACCTGGTTCAGACCTGGTTCAGACCTTGTTCAGACCTGGTTTAGCCCTGGTTTAACCCTGGTTTAGCCCCGCTTTGGACCTAGTTTAGACCTGGTGTAGACCTGGTTTAGACCGGGTTTAGCCCTGGTTTAGACCCAGTTTAGCCCTGGTTTAGCCTTGATTTAGACCTGGTTTGGACCAGGTTTAGCCCTGGTTTAGTCCTGGTTTAGCCCCTGTTTAGTCCCGGTTTAGACCTGGTTTAGCCCCAGTTTAGCCCTGGTTTAGCCTTGGTTTAGACCTGGTTTGGACCAGGTTTAGCCCTGGTTTAGTCCTGGTTTAGCCCCTGTTTAGACCTGGTTTAGCCCTGGTTTAGCCCCGGTTTAGACCTGGTTTAGACCTGGTTTAGACCTGGTTTAGCCCTGGTTTAGTCCCGGTTTAGCCCTGGTTTAGCCCTGGTTTAGCCCTGGTTTATTGCTTGCTCTGGTTCTAGTGAGGAGAACACGCCGCTGGACCTGGATGACCACGGCGGCCGCACGTTCCTGAGGGTCCTGCTCCATCTCACGATGCACGATTATCCTCCGCTCGTGTCCAGAGCTCTGCACCTGCTCTTCAGACACTTCAGCCAGAGACAGGAAGTGCTCCAGGCGTTCAAGCAGGTCATGAACCCACCTGACCACAGCTGACCCCCTGACCACAGATGACCCCCTGACCACAGCTGACCTCCTGACCACAGATGACCCCCTGACCACAGATAACCCCCTGACCACAGATGACCCCCCTGACCACAGCTGACCCCCTGACCACAGCTGACCCCCTGACCACAGATGACCCCCTGACCACAGCTGACCTCCTGACCACAGATGACCCCCTGACCACAGATGACCCCCTGACCACAGCTGACCTCCTGACCACAGATGACCCCCTGACCACAGATAACCCCCTGACCACAGATGACCCCCCCTGACCACAGATAACCCCCTGACCACAGATGACCCCCCCTGACCACAGATAACCCCCTGACCACAGATGACCCCAGCACCACGAGCATGTGTTATTAAACCTTTCAACTGTAGCTGACTAAGACACGCCCTGATCCACTGAAGGGGGCGTGGCCAAAGCTCTCAAAACTATGACATAATCTCTATGATCTGACCCAGACTGCAATGTAATGCAATGTGATGTACATTTTATTAACAAGATAGTTTCCATGGTGATGCACTTAATACGTTTACAGAAATGGACAACATTTTGAACAAATAGAACAAGAAATCAAGTAGATAAAATAAATAAAAGAATGAATAAAATAAATGAAAGAATGAATAAAATAAACAGAATAAACAGAATAAACAGAATAAACAAAATAAATAAAATAAATAAAATAAATAAAATAAATAAAATAAATAAAATAAATAAAATAAATAAAATAAATAAAATACAATACAATCTAATACAATACAATAAATACAATAACATAAAAAAGCAATAAAATAAATAAAACAAAAGACACAATCAAGTATTCTTCTACATGCTTGTTCCCTTTTGGAGGTCGCAGGTGACTGGAGCCTATCCCAGTGACTTCGGCAGGGTACACCCTGGACAGTGGCCAAACACAGAGACATAGACATTACAGACAGTTCACTCTCGCATTCATTCACTAGGGCCAATTTAGAGTCACCAATCTTACCGAACACTTGCATGTCTTTGGACGGTGGGAGGAGCCGGAGAACCCGGAGAGAACCCACGGTAACACAGGGAGAACATGCAGACTCCACCCAGAGAGATCATGTGATATTGGTCTGGTCCGGGAATCGAACCCATGATTTCCTTCTTGGGAGGCAAGAGCGCTAACCGCCTTTGCCACCGTGCACCTCTAGTGACGCGCTTCTTTGTCCTGCCCTTCTGTCCTGCGCAGGTCCAGCTCTTGGTCACCAGCCAGGACGTGGACAACTACAAACAGATCAAGTCGGACCTGGACCAGCTGCGCTCGATCGTGGAGAAGTCCGAGCTGTGGGTCTATAAGAGGCAGGGTCCGGACGAGGGCATGGACGGCGGGGACAACTCCGTGGACAAGGTACAACTTATACACGCAGTACAACTTATCCGACTCTATGATGATTGTGTAAGTATATTTTTAATATTGTATTGTGTATCACTGCCACGAGCCAACAACAGCAGTACAGACCCAGTTGTCCTCACGTTTGCCTCTAAATACTCCACATTTACACATTTACACCCTGAGAAAAGGCACAGCAAAAGGGTGAAATCTACTGTAGTGAAGTAAACCCTTTTTTGATAGATCTCTGACCATAAATAAAACAAACAAATATCACAACTTTGTACATTACCTGTACATTACCCACCTGTAGGGAGCGTCCCACCTGTAGGGGGCGTCCCACCTGTAGGGGGCGCTGTACAGTCACGTCCTGTTTAACGCCATTCTTCTGCGCAGGGCAACTCTGGCGGCTCCGATAAAACAAAGAAAGCCGAGAGCATGAGCAGCTACAACTACAGGGTGGTCAAAGAGGTGCTGTGGCGTCCCATTAACCGTGTGGTCGTCGGTTCGTGTCTCTAACCCTTTGTCTTTGTGTTGGGCCCAGATCTTGCTGCGGCTCAGTCGGCTCTGCGTTCAGGAGGGTCTGTCGGGGCGGAAGAGCCGGAAGCAGCAGCAGAGGCTCCTGAGGAACATGAGCGCTCACGCAGTGGTCCTGGAGCTGCTGCAGATCCCGTACGAGAAGGTAACGTACCCGCTCGCACGCCACAGCCACATTTATTTATTTTATTTATTTTATTTATTTTATTTATTTTATTTATTTTATTTATTTTATTTATTTTATTTATTTTAATTATTATTTTATTATTTTATTAACTAATGATTATTAACCTTTATTTAACCAAGTAAATACTTATTTTTCATGGGCGACCTGGGCCAAATCGAAAAATAAATATAAACAATTAAAACATTTATAATAATAATATTAATAAAATAAATCATAATTAAAATAAATACATAATAAATAGATAAATAAAACTCCACAAAAACACACAATATAATATTTCTGGGAGTAATTTCAAACTAAACTCTACTGTAACCAAGATTGTTCACAAATCCATATCTAGGGTCCTTCTATAGCCACATAAATATACACAAATATAAACGTATAAAACTTTATGAACAGCAGAGTGTCAAATGCCTTCTGTGAGGTCTTGAGGTCCTTGATGCTTCTTGGCCCTGGACCTCACACCTTCTCTTCACTGGTGAGGGACTCCACTCACATCTCCAACAACTTCTAAACATCTGTGCATGACTAGTCTTCATTTGAATCTCGTATGAGCGTTGATCACGTGTTCTTCTCTTTCCAGGGTGAAGACTTGCGGATGCAGGACATCATGAGGTTGGCTCATCAGCTTCTCCAGAACTTTTGTGCCGGAAACCAACAGAACCAGGCACTGCTCCACAAGAACATCAACCTGTTCCTAAACCCGGGGGTGCGCGCTCTTCTTCTGCTGCTTTTCACATTCTCTTCCGTCTCAAAAACGTAACTCTGAAGGTGTGTCCTCTGGCAGATCCTGGAGGCCGTCACCATGCAGCACATCTTCATGAACAACTTCCAGCTCTGCAGCGAGATCAACGACCGAGTGGTCCAGCACTTCGTCCACTGCATCGAGACGCACGGCCGCAACGTCCAGTACCTCAAGTTCCTCCAGACCATCGTCAAAGCGGAGAACAAGTTCATCAAGAAGTGCCAGGACATCGTCATGGCCGAGGTATCGCCGCGCGCCGCCGTTTGGGACCCGCTCTTTTCACGGCTCGTTCTCTTTTAAGCGTTGTTTGAAAGTTTACGGCGTCGTTGTAGTTAACAGTAGGACGCTTCGTGTGTTGGGCTTCTGATG
The DNA here is from genome assembly GCF_026437365.1 of Eucyclogobius newberryi. Classification (NCBI taxonomy): domain Eukaryota; kingdom Metazoa; phylum Chordata; class Actinopteri; order Gobiiformes; family Gobiidae; genus Eucyclogobius; species Eucyclogobius newberryi. The sequence goes on from NW_027315823.1 coordinate 5,634,654, forward strand.
TCGCTTCACGGGTTTGAGTTCTGCGACTGTGGGATCTGATGCAATAGTTTAACTGCAAAAACAACTGGTTTAAATGAGGTCGTGTCTGAGAGTTCCAGTCTTTGTGTTTGTTTTGTACGCTGAAGGGCGGGGCAATGTTGGGAAAGGACTCTTGGCAACGAAGTATTATCATCAGAGCTGGTCGTGCTTCAGATGATCCACGCTCCGAGACGTTTGTGTGATCATCAGAACTCGGGAGAGGAATGTGATCTCCTGTAGAGGATTTACCCTTTAAGAGATCAGACGTGCGGCGAACAGTGTCTACTTCGTGTTTAGATTTTAGAAAAAGATTCAGTCGTATCATCTGGACTCTGTTTTAAAAAAAAACAACATTTCGACTCTCATCCAAGAGTCATTCTCAGTCTGCAAATCAAGACCGGGAACTCCGATATTTCTCCTATTCTGGGTAGGCCCTGCCCTGCAGAAAAGGTGTTATTGGTTTCACCAGAAACTAAACCTCTTTGTTTACTATCAGTCCTTTAATGGGCTATCAGCCTCCTATTGTCCCTGGCTCACTCTAACTCTTCTCCGTGTAACTGATTAGCATTCGAATGCTCTGGGCGTTAACCTCAAAACTCCATTATATAAATGAAGGTTGAAACTTAAACCCCTCGTTCCTATTTAATGATGGGTTTTCTTTTTGAACAAAGATTGCCTCTTTCAAAGCGTCTTTTCTCCCGCTCAGAATCTTCTCCTCACTTTGATAGAGTGGTTTGTGTCTTTAAGATGAAGATGCACGGCGCTCTGTGGTCCTGAACTCCAGTGTCTTCTGTGCTGATAAAGCCTCTTGTGCAGTGGCTCTTTAGTCTCACTATGTGGCGCTCTTTACAACTTTCTTCACTGTATTGGAGTAAACTACATTGCTCTGTTTTTGTGCTGCATCTTCTCCTTAGGATGAACCAGTTTTTGTCTTAAAGTGTTTCCTGGTTTAAAAGAAACAGCGATTTCATGTTGTCTAAAACTTCTTTCCAGTTATATTATAGTACAGTTATCTCTGGTCGATGCCTCTTTTCCTTCATGAACAATCTCCTCTTCCTTGTTCTCGCTTGTCCTGCAGCTGGTGAACGCCGGCGAGGACGTGCTGGTCTTCTACAACGACCGCGCCTCGTTCCAGACGCTGGTGCAGATGATGCGCTCGGAGCGGGACCGCATGGACGAGAACAGCGCCCTCATGTACCACATCCACCTGGTGGAGCTGCTCGCCGTCTGCACCGAGGGCAAGAACGTCTACACCGAGATCAAGTGCAACTCCCTGCTGCCCCTGGACGACATCGTCAGGGTGGTCACGCACGAGGACTGCATCCCGGAGGTCTGAGGCCCCCAGAATGCACTCTCATTTCAGACACTTTCATACACTTTCATACACTTTTCATACACTTCAATACACTTTCATACACTTTTCATACACTTTCATACACTTTTCATACACTTTCATACACTTTTCATACACTTTTCATACACTTTCATACACTTTTCATACACTTTCATACACTTTCATACACTTTTCATACACTTTCATACACTTTCATACACTTTTCATACACTTTTCATACACTTTCATACACTTTCATATACTTTTCATACACTTTTCATACACTTTCATACACTTTCATACACTTTTCATACACTTTCATACACTTTCATACACTTTTCATACACTTTTCATACACTTTCATACACTTTCATATACTTTTCATACACTTTTCATACACTTTCAACACTTTTATATACTTTTCATACACTTTCATACACTTTTCATACACTTTTCACACACTTTCATACACTTTCATACACTTTTCAACACTTTCATACACTTTCATACACTTTTCAGACACTTTTTATACACTTTTCAACACTTTTCATACACTTTTCATACACTTTCATACACTTTCATACACTTTCATATACTTTCATACACTTTCATACACTTTCATACACTTTCATACACTTTTCATACACTTTCATACACTTTCAAACACTTTTCATACACTTTCATACACTTTTCATTCACTTTCATACACTTTTCATTCACTTTCATACACTTTTCATACACTTTTCATACACTTTCATACACTTTCATACACTTTTCCCTATAACGCATGACTTAAATAAGCCTCATTTGAAACTGAAGCTGTTCCTGAACCTTCTGGAGTCTTTGTGGAGCTGAGACTCTGGAGTTTTGGACTCTGAAGTCTGTTTTACTCGAATCATAAGTAGAAACAAGCTCTGCTCAGAGGAAATCAGATTTTAAATTCCGCCTAGATTTACTTTGTTAAATATATGAATGAGTGAAGCTGGTGTTGGAGGATCGGCTGATTGACACTAAAATGATCCTCAGCTTCCTTCTGCACATGCACTAACTCCCATTCTTTGCTTAGTATACCGTATTTTCCTCACTATAAGTCGCACCAGCCAAAAAATGCATAATAAAGACGAAAAGAACATATAAGTCGCACTGGAGTATAAGTCGCATTTTTGGGGGAAATTTATTTGATAAAATCCAAGACCAAGAACAGACATTTAATCTTGAAATGCAGTTTAAAATAATAACAGATTAGAGAACATGGTGAATAGGTGTATGTATGCTAACGCTAACACCTTCAGCTACATGAGGCACAGACAGAACTGTGGTAAGTGTCTGGTATGTCAACGTAACATATGAACAGTTATTCAGATAACTATAGCATAAAGAACATGCTAACAAGTTTACCAAAGCAAAGTCGCTCTGGAGTATAAGTCGCACCCCGGGCCAAAACTATGAAAAAAGTATAGTCCGGAAAATACGGTAACATCTTTTCTTCTCCTCGTTTTGTCGTCTTGCCAGATCAAGATCGCGTACATAAACTTCCTGAATCACTGCTACGTGGACACCGAGGTGGAGATGAAGGAGATTTACACGTCCAATCACATGTGGAAGCTGTTTGAGAACTTCCTGGTCGACATCTGCAGGGTAAAAGAGCGTTTGTGTCGTCATGACGTCGTGTCGTTGTGTCGTCATGACGGTCCAGAATGCATAACACATATGACCAAACACTACACGCTTACACAGAGCTCCGTCACGACAGAGAACATGTTATAACACAAAATGACACTAGTCCAGGATCGGTCCATTTCATCAGGACAGATTTGAAAAACATTGTTCAGATGAAGCCTTTAAATGTTTTGCTGTTAAACTGTCAAAATGGAGATATGTCGGTGTAATCCCTCATTCGTCCAGGCGTGTTCCATAGTAGAAAAAGCTTCAGTTGTAGTCATCTGGACTCAGTTTGAAAAAGTAGACGTTTCGACTCTCATCCAAGAGTCATTGTCAATAACAGAATTTAGGTCGAGAACTCCGATATTAATACTGTTCTGTGGTAAGACCCGCCCATTGGGAGGAGCCTTCCTGAAGTAGAAAGAGTTGTTTGTTTCAACAGAAACTCCCCCCTTGTATCTACCGAGCTAGCCTATTCAGAATCTTAATGGGCTATTAGAATCCTCTTTGTCTTTGTGAGACCCTGGCTCAACCACCCTGAGTACCTGATTAGCATCTAAATGTCCTGGTCTTCTACCTTTCCAGGGGTTCAGTAACCCATTATAAATAACAGGAAGATTAAACCTTAGCCCTCCATTTCTGTTTAAAGAAGGTCTTTCTTTTTTAACAAAAATAGCTTCCTTGACTCCTCTTTCAAACCATCTTTTCTCCCTGCTTAAAACCTTCACCTCGCCGTCTTCAAACGAGTGATTAGAGGCTTCAAGATGGAGATGCACGGCGCTCTGTGGTCCTGAACTTGTATTTCTTCTGTGCTGATAAAGCCTCTTGTGTAGAGGCTGTTTTGTCTCACCTATGTAACGTTCTTTACAGCTTTCTTCACTGCATTGGATCGAATAAACTACATTGCTCTGTTTTTGAGTCGGCAACTTGTCCTTTGGGTGAACCAGTTTTTGTCTTAAAGTGTTTCCTGGTTTAAAATAAACAGGGACTTCGTGTTGTCTAAAAATTCTCTGCAGTTTTTCCGACAGGCCAGACACATAAGGGATAGAAACACCCTTCCTTCTCTGTTCAGTTTCCCTTTTGTCCTGCTTCTTGGTTCTCTTCACTCTGTTGAGAGCCCAAGCGGGGTAACCACAGGCTGAGAGGGCATTACGGACATGTTTTTCCTCTTTCTTCTTGCCCTCTGAGCTGGTGGGCACACCTTGAGCTCTGTGTTGTAAGGTTCTGATCACCCCCAGCTTGTGCTGTAGTGGGTGGTTGGAACCAAAGAGCAGATACTGGTCCGTGTGTGTAGGTTTCCTATATACTTCTATTTGGAGTTTCCCGTCCTCTCCTCTGATCGTGGAACAATCAAGAAAGGCCAAGCGATTCTCCTTAGCGTCTTCTCTTGTAAACCTGATATGTGGGTTTCCAGCTCTTGTTTCTTGATTGTTACAAAAGTATCATCGACATAGCGGAGCCACAGTTTTGGGGCTATGCCTGAGAATGAGGACAGTGCCTTCTTCTCAAAGTGCTCCATGTACATGTTGGCCACTATGGGAGAGACGGGCGAGCCCATGGCACAGCCATGAATCTGTCTGTAAAATTGTCCCCGGAATTGAAAGTAAGTGGTGTTCAGACAGACGTCCAACAGTTTGCATATGTGTTCAGGTGTCAGTTTGGTCCTTTCCTGTAGGGTGGTGTCTTCCTGCAGTCTGATCCTCACTGCTGCTACTGCATCAGTGGTCGGGATGCAGGTGAACAGGGACACGACATCATATGAAACCATGAGGTCATCTGGGTCCAGTTGGAGCTGTTTCACTTTATCCACAAAGTTGTGCATGTTTTCCACATGATGTTCCGAATTCCCCACAAGCGGAGCCAATATAGTTGTTAAATGCTTGGCCACATTGTAAGTGATAGAATCTGTGCTGCACACTATGGGTCTGAGTGGAACATACTTTTTGTGTATTTTTGGAAGGCCATAAATGCAAGGCATGGCTTCACCAGGATACAGTCTGTAATACAGAGGCCGGTCTATCGCTTCCTCTTTTTCCAGCCTTTGTAAACAGTCTATCACTTTCTTCTTGTAACCACTGGTCGGATCTCTTTTCAAGCGCTCGTATGTGGTCGTGTCCTCGAGGAGGGTGTGGACTTTGGCTTCGTAATCAGCTGCGTTGAGAATCACAGTGCAACGTCCCTTGTCTGCTGGGAGGATGTTGATGCTATGATCTTTTTCTAGCGCTGAAAGTGCTTTTCTCTCTTCAGATGTGATATTTGAAGGAGGTGGTTTGGCACTCTTCAGAGTCGCTGTGACACGTAACCTCAGGTCTGCAGCCTCCGATTCAGTCATTTTGTTGTTTCTAATTGCCGTTTCAGTGGCTGTGATGTAGTCCTCTGTAGGGATGTGTTTAGAGGTGACAGAAAAGTTGAGCCCTTTAGAGAGCACCTGCAGGTAACGCACGCCGCAGGTAACGCACGGAAAGACCTTCTTTAAACAGAAATGGAGGGCTAAGGTTTAATCTTCCTGTTATTTATAATGGGTTACTGAACCCCTGGAAAGGTAGAAGACCAGGACATTTAGATGCTAATCAGGTACTCAGGGTGGTTGAGCCAGGGTCTCACAAAGACAAAGAGGATTCTAATAGCCCATTAAGATTCTGAATAGGCTAGCTCGGTAGATACAAGGGGGCAGTTTCTGTTGAAACAAACAACTCTTTCTACTTCAGGAAGGCTCCTCCCAATGGGCGGGTCTTACCATAGAACAGTATTAATATCGGAGTTCTCGACCTAAATTCTGTTATTGACAATGACTCTTGGATGAGAGTCGAAACGTCTACTTTTTCAAACTGAGTCCAGATGACTACAACTGAAGCTTTTTCTACTATGTCAAAATGGAGGTATTTTTTCTGGTTTATGGTTAATATAGTATAATATCTGTAATTCCACGTTCTGTCCACATGAGGAAAGTTATTCTAAAATAAGTTACTTTTTTCATATTGAGGCAAAAGTGATGCCGTTCGTTTATTACATAAGGTTTTATCAATAGCAGTTTATTTTAATTAGATTTTTTTTTCAACAAAATCATGAGGCTCAATTGAAGCCTTTGAAAAGGCTGAATCTGAAACAGTTACAACAGCCGCCATTCAAAAGATGAATAAACATATATATAATCTGTCCTTTCCCCCTGTATCTACTGCGTTGTAACAACATTTCCCCATGTGTGGACATTAAAGGATTATCTTATCTTATATTGTTAAAGGATATCTTGAAAACTTGGTCATTCAATTTTCGCCTCATAATTTGGAGTTAAAACTTTAATAACTCAAGTTTAGAAATAGATATGAACAAATCTTTTTTTTTTTCAGTACATTTGTTATGTTACATTCTTATTCCAAAATTAATTAAGTTCATTATTTGCCTCAAAATTCTACAAAAAACACCCTATAATGACAACGTGAAAGAAGGTTGTTAGAATTCTCTGCAAATTTATAAAAAATTAAAAACACATGTGTCTGTGGGAGAAAACAACCTGTGATTTAACTCTGTATTTTCAGGAGGATTATATTAACTTATAAAACATCTTTAAGTAAACATTTGTCGTTAGCTTATTTGTCGTGTCTCACCTTAATTGCTATGGAAACGGTACAGTCTGAGAGCCATGGAGTGTGTAGCTATGACAGAACCTCCTCCTCGCCGCAGCCGTAGACCTGACGCAGCTCTGTTTCCCGTAGGTTTGTAACAACATGAGCGACCGCAAACACGCCGACACCATTTTGGAGCGATATGTGACCGAGACAGTGATGAGCATCGTCACCACGTTCTTCAGCTCGCCCTTCTCCGACCAGACCACTAGCCTGCAGGTAACGCACGCCGCAGGTAACGCACTGCGGGTAACGCACGCCGCAGGTAACGCACGCCGCAGGTAACGCGCCGTAGGTAATGCACGCCGCAGGTAACGCACGCCGCAGGTAACGCGCCGCAGGTAACGCGCCGCAGGTAACGCGCCGCAGGTAACGCGCCGCAGGTAATGCACGCCGCAGGTAACACACGCCGCAGGTAACACACGCCGCAGGTAACGCACCGCGGGTAACGCACGCCGCAGGTAACGCACGCCGCAGGTAACGCGGCGTAGGTAATGCACGCCGCAGGTAACTCACGCCGCAGGTAACGCACGCCGCAGGTAACGCACGCCGCAGGTAACGCACGCCGCAGGTGACGCACCGCAGGTGACGCACCGCAGGTAACGCGCCGCAGGTAACGCGCTGCAGGTAATGCACGCCGCAGGTAACACACGCCGTAGATAACGCACCGCGGGTAACGCACGCCACAGCTAACGCACGCCGCAGGTAACGCACGCCGCAGGTAACGCACGCCGCAGGTAACGCACGCCGCAGCTAATGCACGCCGCAGGTAACGCACCGCGGGTAACGCACGCCGCAGGTAACACGCCGCAGGTAACGCGCCGCAGGTAACGCGCCGCAGGTAACAAACGCCGCAGGTAATGCACGCCGCAGGTAACACACGCCGCAGGTAACGCACTGCAGGTAACGCGACGCAGGTAACGTGACGCAGGTAACGCGACGCAGGTAACGCACGCCGCAGGTAACGCACGCCGCAGGTAACGCACCGCGGGTAACGCACCGCGGGTGACGCACCGCGGGTGACGCACCGCAGGTAACGCGACGTAGGTAATGCACGCCGCAGGTAACGCACGCCGCAGGTAACGCACGCCGCAGGTAACGCACGCCGCAGGTAACGCACGCCGCAGGTGACGCACCGCAGGTGACGCACCGCAGGTGACGCACCGCAGGTAACGCGACGTAGGTAACGCACGCCGCAGGTAACGCACGCCGCAGGTAACACACGCCGCGGGTAACGCACGCCGCAGGTAACGCACGCCGCAGGTAACGCACGCCGCAGGTAACACACGCCGCAGGTAACACACGCCGCAGGTAACGCACCGCGGGTAACGCACGCCGCAGGTAACGCGACACAGGTAACGCACGCCGCAGGTAACGCACGCCGCAGGTAACGCACGCCGCAGGTAACGCACGCCGCAGGTAACGCACGCCGCAGGTAACGCACGCCGCAGGTAACGCACGCCGCAGGTAACGCGCGCCGCAGGTAACGCGCGCCGCAGGTAACGCGCGCCGCAGGTAACGCGCGCCGCAGGTAACGCGCGCCGCAGGTAACGCGCGCCGCAGGTAACGCGCACCGCAGGTAACGCACCGCAGGTAACTCATGCCGCAGGTAACACACGCCGCAGGTAACACACGCCGCAGGTAACGCACCGCGGGTAACGCACGCCGCAGGTAACGCGACACAGGTAACGCACGCCGCAGGTAACGCACGCCGCAGGTAACGCACGCCGCAGGTAACGCACCGCAGGTAACGCGCGCCGCAGGTAACGCGCGCCGCAGGTAACGCGCGCCGCAGGTAACGCGCGCCGCAGGTAACGCGCACCGCAGGTAACGCACCGCAGGTAACGCACCGCAGGTAACGCAACGTAGGTAACGCACGCCGCAGGTAACGCACGCCGCAGGTAACGCACGCCGCAGGTAACGCACACCGCAGGTAACGCGACGCAGGTAACGCGCCGCAGGTAACGCGACGCAGGTAACGCGCCCCGCGGGTGATGCCCCGCAGGTGACGCCCCGCGCGTGCGCGCCCCGCGAGTGACGCGCCCCGCGGGTGACGCCCCGCAGGTGACGCCCCGCAGGTGACGCCCCGCGGGTGATGCGCCCCGCGGGTGACGCCCTGCAGGTGACGCCCCGCAGGTGACGCCCCGCGGGTGACGCGCCCCATGGGTGACGCGCCGCAGGTAACGCGCCTGCATTTTAAGGCGCCTCATTGTTAGACACAAATGCTGTCCCTCTCGTCCTGTCACAATAATAATTAAAGAACAATAGAAAAGAAGAAACAATATTTTGGGGGGATTTAGTTTAATTTGTGAGAGTGGGACACGTCTGTGTGTGTTACAAAAGTCTTTTATCTATAAAGAGTCTTTAATTTTTCTATTTCTCATGCTTTTAATCTATTAATATAAATATAATATTGTACATTTAAAACATTGTTTTGTCAATGACATAGAATGTTTTAAATGTTGTTTATCGTGATGTTTTCTGTAGAAAAATATCACACTTGAACATGTGTTATAGTTGTCATAGTGACGGGCCAAAAGTGCATTATTGTGCCATTTATTGTATAAACTGGAGGTGCATCTTTACGTTGTGTTGATGGCGTGTTTTTCCCGCTCAGACTCGACAGCCCGTGTTCGTGCAGCTGCTTCAGGGCGTGTTCCGAGTCTATCACTGCACATGGATGGTCCCGCTCCAGAAGGGCTCCGTGGAGAACTGCATCAAAGTGCTGTCCGACGTCGGTAAGACCGCCTTTATATATGTACGTATATATGAATATAAATGTAAAAGTAATCGCTTGTTATATTATGTATTTAAACAATAAAACATGTAGCCTCTGTTCACGTGTATATTTCATTTCATTTTCAGCCAAAGGTCGGGCCATTGCGATCCCCGTGGACCTGGACAACCAAGTGAGCAACTTGTTTGTGAAATCCAACAACATCGTCCAGAAGACGGCCATGAGCTGGAGACTGTCAGCCCGAAACGCTGCGAGACGAGACTCTGTGGTCACGGCCTCACGAGACTACAGGAACATCATCGAGCGTCTGCAGGTCAGGACACACGGCCTCCACACGCCCTCCACACAACCTCCACACGGCCTCCACACACGCCCTCCACACGCCCTCCACACGGCCTCCACACGACCTCCACACGCCCTTCACACACGCCCTCCACACGGCCTCCACATGGCCTCCACACGCCCTCCACACACCCTCCACACATGCCCTCCACACAACCTCCACACGGCCTCCACACACGGCCTCACAAGACTACAGGAACATCATCGAGCGTCTGCAGGTCAGGACACACAGCCTCCACACGGCCTCCACACAGCCTCCACACGCCCTCCACACACGCCCTCCACACACGGCCTCCACACGGCCTCCACACGACCTCCACACGCCCTTCACACACGCCCTCCACACGCCCTCCACACACGGCCTCCACACAGCCTCCACGCGGCCTCCACACGGCCTCCACATGTGGCCTCCAGACAAACTCCACGCCGGCTCCACACAACCTCCACACGACCTCCACACGACCTCCACACGCCCTCCACACGCCCTCCACACAACCTCCACACGGCCTCCACACACGGACTCACGAGACTACAGGAACATCATCGAGCGTCTGCAGGTCAGGACACACGGCCTCCACACGAACTCCACACAGCCTCCACACACGGCCTCCACGCGACCTCCACACGCCCTCCACACACGCCCTCCACACGCCCTCCACACGGCTTCCACACACGGCCTCCACACGGCCTCCACGCAACCTCCACACGCCCTCCACACGGCCTCCACACTTTCTCCACGCGGCCTCCACACGCCCTCCACACACGCCCTCCACACACCCTCCACACACGCCTTCCACACGCCCTCCACACACGCCCTCCACACAACCTGCACACGGCCTCCACACACGGCCTCCACACGGCCTCCACGGGCCCTCCAAGCGCCCTCCACACAAGCCCTCCACACAAGCCCTCCACACAGCCTCCACGCGGCCTCCACATGTGGCCTCCACACGAACTTCACACGCCCTCCACACGCCCTCCACACGCCCTCCACACGCCCTCCACACGCCCTCCACACACGCCCTCCACACGCCCTCCACACGCCCTCCACACACGCCCTCCACACGCCCTCCACACGCCCTCCACACACGCCCTCCACACGCCCTCCACACGCCCTCCACACACGCCCTCCACACGCCCTCCACACACGCCCTCCACACGCCCTCCACACAGCCTCCACGCGGCCTCCACATGTGACCTCCACACGCCCTCCACATGCCCTCCACACACGCCCTCCACACACGCCCTCCACACAGCCTCCACATGTGGCCTCCACACGAACTCCACACGCCCTCCACACAGCCTCCACACTGCCTCCACACGCCCTCCACACGCCCTCCACACGCCCTCCACACAGCCTCCACACAGCCTCCACACTGCCTCCACACGCCCTCCACACGCCCTCCACACGCCCTCCACACAGCCTCCACGCGGCCTCCACATGTGACCTCCACACGCCCTCCACATGCCCTCCACACACGCCCTCCACACACGCCCTCCACACAGCCTCCACATGTGGCCTCCACACGAACTCCACACGCCCTCCACACAGCCTCCACACTGCCTCCACACGCCCTCCACACGCCCTCCACACAGCCTCCACACTGCCTCCACACGCCCTCCACACGCCCTCCACATGGCCTCCACACGGCCTCCACACATGGCCTCCATAAGGCCTCCACACGCCCTCCACACGCCCTCCACACGCCCTCCACACGCCCTCCACACACGCCCTCCACACGCCCTCCACACAGCCTCCACACTGCCTCCACACGCCCTCCACACGCCCTCCACACACGCCCTCCACACAGCCTCCACGCGGCCTCCACATGTGGCCTCCACACGAACTCCACACGCCCTCCACACGCCCTCCACACACGCCCTCCACACGCCCTCCACACGGCCTCCACACACGCCCTCCACACGGCCTCCACACGGCCTCCACACACGGCCTCCACATGCCCTCCACACGGCCTCCACATACGGCCTCCACACAACCTCCACACGCCCTCCACACGCAATGTTGAGCTGTTATGACTTGGGACGTCACGATATCGAATGTTAGAGGTCAGATTTTTGCGATAAGAAACATCACGATTTAACGATTATTAAACATGATTATTATTTGAGATTTAATTTTCTTTCATTCTCTGACGTGTGACTGTTCCTCAAGTCCGGCTTTATGAAAATGATCTTTCTGAAAGACAAATAAACTCAAATGTGACAAAAACGGACAAATAAAATACAGTTCTTTACATTGGATATAGTTTTTGAACTATAAATTCATCAAAAAATACTCAAACTGTCACAACCTGAGTTCACCCTGAACAATCGCGACGATCGACTCGCCAAATCATCTCGTCGTCCCCGGTTACAACATCAAAAACACACCTGCAGTTGTGTTTCCTCTCCCTCTGAGCCTCACAAAACACCCTGTTCTAAATCTGAAGATCTCCTGCGCCGCTCCTGCCACTAGATGGAGCTATAACGCAATCGCCCGACCCATAGAAAGTCGTGTGTGGTTTTCTAACTTCTCCATGTTTTTAAGTTCATGTGATTCCAAAGCAGAGGAGCTTGTTTAAAGTCCGATAACCGTGGAAACCAGCGCCCCACGTGCCCTTTGTGCCCTTTGTGTCCAGGACATCGTGTCGGCGCTGGAGGACCGACTCCGCCCACTGGTCCAGGCCGAGCTCTCCGTTCTGGTGGACGTCCTCCACCGGCCCGAGCTGCTTTTCCCCGAGAACACGGACTCTCGGAAGAAGTGCGAGAGCGGCGGCTTCATCTGCAAGTGCGTTAATATAGACTATATAAAACTATTCAGGAAAGGCACAATTCTGTCATATTCATATTGTTTCAGTATCGATACTTTATACAGAATCCTACGATTAAAGCAGAACTGAGTCACATTTTCACCTGATTTAATGTCCTTGTAAGTCCCTGAGATGGTTAAATATGTGTTTTCGGGGCGTTTGAAGCGTCAGTCGTCGCCCCCTGCTGTCTCGGGGTGGAAAAGATGACGACTCTCCTGAGAAACCCTGGCTCTTTTTTTATATTTGGCAACGTTATATGTTTTCGTATGCGATTATTCGGATTTATTATGATTTTAAAAAAGGAAAAAATCTGACATGTAATTTCTCCAGGCAGCTGCAGGGGCGGCTCTATCGCCAGAGTTACTTTTTTCTATTTTAAAACATAAATTACAAATATAATTACATTACTTGCCAGAAAAATTGTAAATAATGTATTGATATTGAATTATTTTTGCCAGTATTTTACACTAAATGTATCTTAAGAAAAAAATGCATTTAGTGTAGTATAATACCCGTAACCGGGTTTTCTTGCTCCGTTTTCAGGCTGATCAAACACACAAAACAACTGCTGGAAGAAAACGAGGAGCGACTATGCATTAAGGTCCTGCAAACGCTGCGTGAGATGATGACCAAAGATCGAGGCTACGGGGAAAAGGTAAGACCGCCGGACGATGTCGTTTTCAGGCATTAAGAGACGCCGTTTAACCCGACATCACTCCCGTTTGGGTTCCTTTGGTCACAGGCACGTGTCGTTTACAGAAATGCACGATATTTAAGAGGCGTTTCATCATTTCAGCTTCATCAGCGTCTTCACATCTAGAATCGGTTTTATAGTCAAAAGAATTACCGTATTTTCCAGACTATAAGTTGCACCTTTTTTCATAGTTTTGGCCGGGGTGCGACTTATACTCCAGAGCGACTTATATGTGTTTTTTTCTTCTCTATTATGCATTTTTTGGCTGCTGCGGCTTAAACTCCGGTGCGAATTATAGTCCGGAAAATACGGTATTGCCAAAATTATAGTTTTTGTCAGTTTTGAGCACACGTTGCACCGTCTCTTGCCTTTCTGTGTCGGCTGTAATATATTTCCCGTAATGAGGCTGAAACATAACATCAAATCGCCATTAAATAGATGCATTTTATTTTTATTTTCATTCCGTTTGTTGCATTTCATTCATTCACATTAATTACATCGAAAATAAGCTTAAGTTACAGAAGTTCGGAAACGTCTGTACGAAAAATAAACTGCAGATTGAACCCGTTATCGCGCAAACGTTTCATAACCTGTTGCTCTTGACTGAATAAAACACAAAAAGCTGTTGTTTTAAAGGTGCACTGCTTTGCCCATACTTTTTATTCTTAATTAAATTAACCTTTATTTAACGAGAGAGAATGTTTCACCTTCACACACATATTCCACGGCATTAAATTGTAGTTCTACGTCTCGCTCATGCTAAGGTGTTTAACTGCTAAAAAAGAGAAAAACACTCTTCTTATTCTTACAGTAAAGCGGGGTCGCCTCTCCACAGATCTGACCTGTAACTTGACCGTGCGCGCTTTACTTACAAAACCGTTTCGAAATATAATCAATAAAACAGAACCGAGTAAAAGAACAACAGAGTAAACTGGACAAACACGCATAAATAAATCAGACTATAAATATGTACGTTTAATGCCGTCCTGTGGAACATCCCGGGCAAAGCAATGCAGTTTCCATAGAGACCAGCACCAGAAACACAAACACCACCTCAGCTTTATTTTGAAAGCGCTCGGCTCATTCTTAGCGCCAGTGTCGGATGTTTTCACGTGTGCGATAACTGTGTGTTTGTCTGTAGTTTTGTTTCCCGCGCCTCGGCCTTTCCGCAGACCCGACTCAACCCTCCTGTGACACTCACACTGTTCTCTGTTGCAGCTCAGGGCCTTTGATGATGAGATGGATTTGCCAAAGGTTGTTCATTCTTCACCTTTCATTCGATTTCATTTCCCGGTGTTTTTCCCGCCTCTCGCCTGTGTGTCTGTCGCTTTGTGTGTGCGCGTCCTGCAGGGGGCGCCGGAGTGCCGAGAGGCGGAAGTAACAAAGACGGAGGGAGAACGTGATGAGGTGGAGTTAGCAAGCGCCACATTGCTAACCACGTAGCTGACGTTGGCGCAGGGCGACGTGGGGGAAAAAATGGGATTCCGTCTCGATTTTTGATTTTCTTTTCAAAAAATAAAATCTAAATGTTTTTTCAGGCTTGATTTCATGAACATAAACAAGAAGGGCTTAAAATAAGTTCTTTTTAACACTGAAAATAGCACAATTTCTGACTCCAAAATCAAAACTCTCCAAATCGCATGTCGTTTTTGACAAAATTTAAGCTGTGAATTTCTCGATTAAAAAACCCAAAACATATAATTGACTATTTCACATTCAAATTTGGCGTTATGCAGTTATTTTCCGTCCGTCATTGCGTTAAAAAAATCAATAAAACCTACATTGATAAGGAATCTGCAACGTCGTTCTTAAAACAACGGTAAAATGTCAAAAGTATTTACAACAAACTGACAGAAACGTTCTGTTTTGTAACGAAAATGTGTTGTTTTTTTTACGATATTATTGATTATTTTTTCCAAAAGTTCTAAATAAGTCTTAATTTAACCTCAATTTATTCAATATTTAGCTTTTGTTTTGACAGTCTGACTAAACTGATGTGCACGTTGTAGTTTCAATATGCTCAAACTGAAACTATTATGTCAAAATGTAACGTGTTAAATGATCACAATAATCGTTAACAGCCAAATCACACGCGTTTCCAGTATTGTTTCGATCAATGACGCATTCACAGAAAGAAAACCTCGACCGCCTCGAAAGTTAGGCCAACTCCTCCATCAAATATACTTTATTTTGCTATTTTCCTCTTCCTGTTGCTCGTAACAACACTTTTTCTACCGCCAAAAAGCTGCAAAGTATTTACAGGATCTACTCTTATACAAAAACCTTTTGCATTTGTAGGTTTCGCCAGCAGTTTCTTGTTACTTCCTCCTCTCGTGTAGGTTTATAACGTCTGTGGTGCTTTTGTCCAGGCTCTGGCTCCTTGTCTGTCCATGTTTTTTGTGTTGCGTCGCCGTGGGTTACGTAAAGACGTGAGCAGAGACAGAGGTGACCACACGCGTATATTCCATTTATTATGAATCTTTAGTTAATTGTGTGTGTTTTTTTAACTCTAGACAGCAAAATATAGGTATTGTATAACTCAAATCATGTCAAAAAGCGGCTACAAGGGTGAATAAAAAGTAACAAACACGAATAGAAGGTGATGTTTTATGTGTACGTCTAGTTTTACAGGTGTGACAACAACAATAATCAGGAAAATCCATAATTATTGATCATCATTTTTTGACTCAGTTTTGAAGTCAAATCGCTCTTACTTTCATTTTCTTTGTGTGTTTTGACGGCGGGTGTTTCCCTTGCAGTTTCCTCAGGCGCCTGTAGAGGGCACTGTGTCTGTTTGAATGCTCGTCTCCCTGTGTGTGTGTGTGTGTGTGTGTGTGCGTCCTACTTTCCCGCACGATTCCTGGACCTTTTCCAAATCCGGCTGCCTTACATAACACGCCGCCCTGAAACCGGCCCCAGCCTGATGTGTGACCTTCACGGTCGGCGGCAAGAAAAAGAACGCGAACAAAGAAGACGAGGTGTAGCGGAGCGGCTTGTTTACCCACACGGATACTACTAATACTGCTAATACTACTAATACTGCTAATACTACTGATACTACTGCTGCTGCTGCTGCTGCTGTTTCATGTCAGATTCAATATTGCAAAAAAAAACGTTGCATATGAGTTGAAGGCCGTTTGATTCCAGTGACGCAGTAAAATTGGTGCAGTACTGTTACTTCAAAATACGAATACGCAAGTACAAGTACAAATAAGCGGCGCAAGAAGTTACTTGACAGTTAAAAAGTATTTGGAGAAAGTTCTGCTCGAGTAACCGGTTCGAGAGGCTTCTGCTCTGCGTCGTTTGTTTGCTTGCGGCTCGTCGCTGTGCATGGGATGTCCACCGGGGGCAGTAGTGAGCACAGCGGCACAAATGTGAGCTAAAGCTGACTGTGGCGCCTCCATGTTTGTTTTTCCATTCTCTGACTGACTTTGAGCGCCCTCTGGTGGTTATTTTACCAGCAAACCGCCTTGACATTAGAACGTATTAGCGTGAAGCGCATAGTCGACTTACGGGTTGAAAGAAATCCTTCAAAATAAGAAAGTATAAATGATTAGTTAGTAGCAGGTAGTAAAAAGTCCACAAGAAAAAAAAAGGCTAAAATGAGAATAAAAAGAACGGCTTGAGTCAGTTTCATACCAGCAAAGGTTTGGACGTGTAAAAAATAACATACACGATCAAATGTGTCAACAGTATCATTGAAACTTCAAAATAAAGCAGGACGCTCTTTGGAACTTCAAAATAAAGCAGGACGCTCTTTGGACTGCATCATTAAACTACTAAAGGGGTGAATTTAGGACAGAACTATCTTCACCCAAACTCCTTTATTATTTAATGACCAAAAAAAACTGCAGTGGAATAATGCAATGCAGTACACACAATATGTACACACAATATGTACATACAACATGTACACACAACATGTACACCAGGGTTATTTTTGTCGTTTTATTAGTCTGTTTTTACAGCGTGGCGTGAGTTGTGTGGACTTTTGGCACAGTTTAATCTGCCTTTTCTCTCACGACTACAATGTTTACTGTAGTTACACACACACACACACACACACACACACACACACACACACACTGTAGTTACACACACACATACTGTAGTCACACACACACACACTGTAGTTACACACACACATACTGTAGTTACACACACACACACACTTTAGTTACACACACACACACACACACACACTGTAGTTACACACACATACTGTAGTTACACACACACATACTGTAGTCACACACACACACTGTAGTTACACACATACTGTAGTTACACACACACACACACACACACACACTTTAGTTACACACACACACACACACACACACACTGTAGTTACACACACATACTGTAGTTACACACACACATACTGTAGTTACACACACACACACACACACACTTTAGTTACACACACACACACACACACACACACTGTAGTTACACACACACATACTGTAGTTACACACACACACACACACACTTTAGTTACACACACACACACACACACATACTGTAGTTACACACACACATACTGTAGTTACACACACACACACACACACACTTTAGTTACACACACACACACACACACACACTGTAGTTACACACACATACTGTAGTTACACACACACACACACACACTTTAGTTACACACACACACACACACATACTGTAGTTACACACACACATACTGTAGTTACACACACACACACACACTTTAGTTACACACACACACACACACACACACACACACACACTGTAGTTACACACACATACTGTAGTTACACACACACATACTGTAGTTACACACACATACTGTAGTTACACACACACACACACACACACACATACTGTAGTTACACACACACACACACACATACTGTAGTTACACACACACACACACACATACTGTAGTTACACACACACACACACACACACATACTGTAGTTACACACACACACACACACACACACTTTAGTTACACACACACACACACACTGTAGTTACACACACATACTGTAGTTACACACACACACACTGTAGTTACACAAACACATACTGTAGTTACACACACACATACTGTAGTTACACAGACACACACACACACACACACAACTGAATGACAGGCGTGGTCCTGAAGCCCCGCCCCTCGACTCGACAGCCTGGGTTACGTAAAGGCCCCGTGCGCTCCCGTTACATAAGACCTCATGTTAGAGGAACTGTAAATGTTTTGCTCTGGTTTCTTTTGGCTTCGGTCCACGTGAACTCTAAACGCTCTGCACATCTGGGCTTGTTTACGTGTGAGTTTAGCAGCCGCGGAGCCCACCTCCCAGGTTCTACTGAGCCCACCTCCCAGGTTCTACTGAGCCCACCTCCCAGGGTCTACTGAGCCCACCTCCCAGGGTCTACGGAGCCCACCTCCCAGGTTCTACTGAGCCCACCTCCCAGGGTCTACTGAGCCCACCTCCCAGGTTCTACTGAGCCCACCTCCCATGTTCTACTGAGCCCACCTCCCAGGTTCTACTGAGCCCACCTCCCAGGGTCTATGGTGCCCACCTCCCATGTTCTACTGAGCCCACCTCCCAGAGTCTACGGAGCCCACCTCCCAGGGTCTATGGAGCCCACCTCCCAGGGTCTACGGAGCCCACCTCCCAGGGTCTACGGAGCCCACCTTCCAGGATCTATAGAGCCCACCTTCCAGGATCTACGGAGCCCACCTCCCAGGGTCTATGGAGCCCACCTCCCAGGGTCTATGGAGCCCACCTTCCAGGGTCTACGGAGCCCACCTCCCAGGTTCTACGCCTGCGGGGGGAGTAGTTGCAAACAACACACTGACATATTGGCACTTGGACTTGGACTTCTGTTTTGGTCTGAGTGATGGAGGTTGGACCAAATGGCATAGTTATCGTTTAAACTGAACAGATTTAGACATTCTTAAAGTCTTAAAACGTGAAAAAAAACAGAACTAGTTCATTTTAAGAGTTACAGGACCTTTAATGAGGTTGTACAGGCCCCTTTAATGATGGTGAACAGGCCCCTTTAATGAAAGTGTACAGGCCCTTTAATGAGAGTGTACCGGCCCTTTAATGAGAGTGTACCGGCCCTTTAATGAGAGTGTACAGGCCATTTAAAGAGAGTGTACAGGCCCTTTAATGAGAGTGTACCGGCCCTTTAATGAGAGTGTACAGGCCCTTTAAAGAGAGTGTACAGGCCCTTTAAAGAGAGTGTACAGGCCCTTTAATGACAGTGTACAGGACCTTTTAATGAGGTTGTACAGGCCCCTTTAATGAGAGTGTACCGGCCCTTTAATGAGGGTGTACAGGCCCTTTAATGAGAGTGTACAGGCCCTTTAATGAAAGTGTACCGGCCCTTTAATGAGCGTGTACAGGCCCTTTAATGAGCATGTAGAGGCCTTTAATGAGATTATACAGACCCCTTTAATGAGAGTGTACAGACCCTTTAATGAGAGTGTACAGGCCCTTTAATGAGATTATACAGACCCTTTAATGAGATTATACAGACCCTTTAATGAGACTGTACAGACCCTTTAATGAGAGTATACAGGCCCTTTAATGAGAGTGTACAGGCCCCTTTAATGAGAGTGTACCGGCCCTTTAATGAGGGTGTACGGGCCCTTTAATAAGAGTGTACAGGCCCTTTAATGAAAGTGTACCGACCCTTTAATGAGCGTGTACAGGCCCTTTAATGAGCATGTAGGCCTTTAATGAGATTATACAGACCCCTTTAATGAGCATGTAGGCCTTTAATGAGATTATACAGACCCCTTTAATGAGAGTGTACAGACCCTTTAATGAGAGTGTACAGGCCCTTTAATGATATTATACAGACCCTTTAATGAGAGTGTACAGACCCTTTAATGAGAGTGTACAGGCCCTTTAATGAGATTATACAGACCCTTTAATGAGATTATACAGACCCTTTAATGAGACTGTACAGACCCTTTAATGAGAGTATACAGGCCCTTTAATGAGAGTGTACAGGCCCTTTAATGAGAGTGTACAGACCCTTTAATGAGATTATGGGTTAGGACACCTTCTCAGACTCTGACCTGAAACACCTTCACGTCGCCAGAGGGTCCTCAGGCTGTAGCAGACGGCTCCTCACGGCCCCTCACGGCTCCTGATGGCTCCTGCGCTCACAGATGGCTCTGGCCTGGTTCCTCTCTGGGTCATTATGTAACACGCCCTCCTCCTCCTCTGCTCCCGTCAGGCTTTTTACATAACCAAAGTATGTGGAGCTCTGTCTCTGTCGACTCTGGCTCCTCTGGCTCCTCTGGCCCCGGGAACACAACAAACAAACAACAACAAACACTTCTCAGAGTCATATTCAGTTCATATTTTTCATATTTTTCTTCTCAATGTCATAGATTTTTGGCGACAAACCCAAAGAACGTTCACAAAAAGCAAAAAAACTGTCCAGCTGTTTGTCCTGACCAAGTCCAGATCGAGGTCCAGCGCCATTGGAGTACGGGTCAAATGCAGAGGACGACCGTAACCGCCCACAGATACTTGTAGACCAATAAAAACACACTAAACTGTAAACATGGGACGAGTGGAGGATGGATCTGACTCAATCATCGCGCCATCTGAATCTGACCCACAATGACCTGGTTCTGACCCACAATGACCCGGTTCTGGCCCACAATGACCCGGTTCTGGCCCACAATGACCCGGTTCTGACCCACAATGACCCAGTTCTGACCCGGCAATCTGAAATAACAGATAACTGTAATGACAAGTCGCACTAACAACACGGCAGTCAATCAACAGTTTGACCAGGAAATACCATATTTTCTGGACTATAAGTCGCACCTCTTTTCATAGTTTTGGCTGGGGTGCGACTTATACTTATATTTATACTTATACTCCGGAGCGACTTGTATGTGATATTATTTGTTATTTTCACACTTGCAACCGCATTTCATACTCATACTACTGTTTTTTTCTTCTCTATTATGCATTTTTTGGCCGGTGCGACTTATACTCGGAAACTACGGTATAGTTCAGATATTTGTTTTGTTTCACCGAGCGCCAAAAAAACTTTAGAAAATAGAGCTCGTTTTGACTCAAACAAACTCTTCTCAACAGCCCTGGAAAGGTATTTAATGATTATACTTAATTAACTCCTTTTTAATTTATTAATTTATTTATTATTTGCCTATTGGGCGACTGATTGAACTAAAACGCAGTTAAGATTTATATATTAAAATGTTTCTAGAAATTATACAAAAAGTTGTCCCAGAATCATCATTTTTTTAGGTTTGTAATTTAACTTCCTGTTTGTAATTGATGACATCACACTAGGAAATTACCCAGCAAACACCGGGCCAAAACTCATCTAATGTCACTATTTATTTTATTTGACGAATAAAAATATATGAGAGTGCCTTTAGTTTGTTGAATTTATGTTTATAGTCAAAAAAGTTGTTTCTTTGTGTAAATTCTGCATAAACTTTGACTGGAATCAGTGTCCCTGGTGTGATGTGACTTCCTGTCCCTGGTGTGATGTCACTTCCTGTCATTTTATACAGTCAAAATGAGAGAGTCGTAAAAAACCACAAACCCTCACCTCTGTCTCTGCCACGCGCCCTCTGATCGGCCCTCACCGCCGCCCACACCTTTGGCTTGACCCGCTCATGGCTCCGCCCGCTCATGGCTCCGCCCGCTCATGGCTCCGCCCGCTCGTGGCTCATGGTGTCGTTAACCTCTGCATGTGTTCTAACTGTCCTTTCGTTTGTCCACCGCTGGCTGCGCTGCTGCTCACTGGCCTCACAGCTGGACCAAAACCAACCCGAGAAGCTGCTCAATGACCAGAAGAGGGTACGTACTGACCGTGGAGCGACCGCACGCGCCACGCCCGCTTTGACCTTTGACCTGCTGTGTCCGTCAAACTGTCAAAGTCACGCGAGGTTTGGAAGAGTTCGTTTCGTAGCGTTTCGGTCGACGTTTTGGAACCAGGAAAAGGTGGAAGATGTATACTTCCTGTTTGTGTGTGGCGTGTCACAGTTTATTTATTTTCTTCCTGCTTCCGAAGAGTGCACACGCTTTTTTGCTCGCTCCGCTTGCTATCGCTGCTTTCCTTATTTATTTTGCTTTTTAATCAGTTTTTGTCTTCCAACCATTTTTGCTTTAGACTTTTTCAAGTAAACCAAGGATTTTAAGAACATTTTTCCAGTTTTAACGACATATCTGACGCCAGCGACATGTCCGGGAGAAGAAGTGAGAAAGACTGTGAACGCTGTCGGAAATATCAACAAGAAATTAATGAGCTGAAAACACGGATATTTGTTTTGGAATCTGAAAAAGTTCTTCACGATACCATTCCTGTGTCAACCGACGGTAAGAAGAGCACACTTTTTACAAGAAAAACTGCTACTTTCAACCTAAACCGCAGTGACTCTGTGTCGTTTCCAAAACTGTCTAAAAACCAGAAAGACCAGGCTGTTTCTTGGAACAAACTTGGAGCAAAGCCTAAACGATACAAAGATAACGTGAAGTCACCTAAAATACAGCTCACCAACAGATTTTTACCACTTTCAGAGATGAAATTAAATGAAAAAAGGAAAGATGACGTGGCCAAAATACAGCGAGGAGGATCTGTGCCAGGAGCCAAGGTCAAGATTGTTTTAGTTGGGGACGGCTCGATAAGTCACATGACGCATGAAAAGATAAACACACATTCTTTTCCAAGCGCCACTGTTTCTGAGATAACGTCACTCCTTCCAAATATTATGGCTAAGCATGGAGGAGCTAAACAGCTGATTGTGCACGTGGGTGCAGTGGACATGCGGCGGGAACAGACTGAAGTTTTGAAAAAAGACTTCTTGAAGTTATTCGACGTGCTTGATAAAATGGAAATCAAAACTTTCATAAGTGGACCTCTTCCAAACATCGACAGGAGGATAAACAAGTTTAGCCGGCTTCTTCAGCTGAACACATGGCTGTCCAAAGAGTGCTCCCCGAGAGGACTACACTACATTGAGAACTTCTATCTATTCTGGAAACGAGAGGACCTGTTTAAGAGAAATGGCCCCCACCTATGCAGAGGTGGAGTGAGGGTGCTGACAGAGAACCTGCTCCACGCTCTGAGGCATTGGACTGGGCCTGGACAGGGTCCTGAGCAGATAGTTAGAGAAGAGAGGAATGAGAGAAGAATTCCTGCTCCCTCAGCCAGAGACCGAGCCAATGTTTCAACATCAAAAGCACCACAACCTCAGCCTCCACCAAAGGATTCATCAGCAGCTGCTCCACCACCACCAGCAAAGGATTCAGCTCCAGCTGCTCCACATTCACCTCCACCGCCTCCAGCAAAGGAACAATCTTCAAAGGCCTTGGACCCATCTGTGACAAGCCCAACAACATCCCTGTCATCGCCCCTGCCTTCACACCAGCCCTGGGTTCCCCCTGCAACATCTACTCCCACTAAAGATTCATCATTCTCCTTCTCATCTCCACTCTCACCCATGGGCCTTTCCAGCCATTTTGAAAGTCTGATCAAATCAGGCATTAAGATGGCTCCACTCACGCCCAATATAGCAAGGGCTATGCCGACTACACCAACAAAAGCCCCACCACCCATCCCCCCTCGCCTCTCACCTGGTCCCAAACTCTCCTTGGCTACAAAAGCCCCACCACCCATCCAACCTCGCCTTTTACCTGGTATCTCCCATAGCTAGGATGCACTGGGTCTCAGCGTTGCCGGGACTTATTGTCACATTAAAAATCAAACCAACCCGGGGCCCTATGTAAAAAGAGCCCCCCCTAGTGCTATTTCTGTAGTCACATCATCACACAGATGGAAAAACAAAATGCGAGTCAGGCCCAATCTGAGAAATGTGATTCATATTCCCTGTGAAAAGATAAAGCCCAGTCCCACTGAAACTAGTCTGAAACTTGCTGTGCTAAATGTCAGATCCTTATGTAACAAATCTCTCTTAATTAATAATTTTATTTCTTCTTATAATCTTGATTTTATGTTTTTAACTGAAACATGGCTTGACAAAAACACAGGAAATGTAGTTCTGATAGAATCTGCTCCACCCAACTTTAAGTTTGAATCTGAAACACGAGAAAACAAAAAAGGGGGTGGAGTCTGTGCTGTCTTTAGAGATGAAATAATTACCCGCAGGTTGTCTTTTGGGGTGTTTTCATCATTTGAGTATGTATCCTTTAAAATGGAGCTAAAACGGTCTCCATCCATTCTCTTCATTGTTTTATACAAGCCTCCCCAGCACTGCCAAAGTTTTATTGATGATTTTACTGAGATGCTTTCAGTCGTACGCACAGACTTTGATGGTTTGGTCATTACAGGTGATTTCAATGTGCATGTTGATAATATTTGTGACAGAAACGCTAAAGAGCTTGATGCTGTCCTTGAAACCTTCAGTCTTACTCAGCATGTGAGAGGCCCCACCCACAGCAAAGGACACACTCTAGATCTCATAATTACAAAGGGGGTAAATATTTCAAATGTTAATGTGATCGATGTTGCTCTGTCTGATCATTTCTGTGTCTTCTTTGACCTGTCTGTTTCTCCCCAACCTCCGGTTGGTCCTGCAGTTGTTCAGAGGAGACACATAAGTGATGGCACAGGTGCACTGTTTATGGAAATGATAAACTTTGAAAATGTCTCATGTTCTAATGTAAATGATTTGTTGACCTCTGTTACATCTAGTGTTTTGAATGTTCTGGACACCATCGCCCCTATAAAGGCTAAAATGGTTAAAAATAAGCAGAAGGCGCCGTGGAGAAATGATGATTCGGTCAGGGCACAGAAAAGGGAGTGCCGCAGGGCCGAACGGAAATGGCGCAAGTCAAAGCTCCAGGTTCAAAAAGAGATTTACAAAGAGAAGCTAAACATGTACAACTTAATCTTATGTAGAACTAGGGAAAGATATTTTTCTGAAATAATTGGAAGCTGCAGTAACAACTCGCGTGTCCTGTTTGCCACAGTAAACAGATTAACAAACCCTCCAGCTCAGCTGCCGTTAGAACTCATTTCCACATCCAAGTGTAATGAGTTTGCATTATTCTTTAATGACAAAGTTCAGGGCATTAAAAATGCTACAAATCCCACAATGCAAAAAATTACCCTAAAACCACCAAGACACTTAGAGCTAACTCACTTTGCACCAGTAACTGACAAAACTGTCCATGAGATCATCACCAGTCTGAGTTCATCTACATGCTGCCTCGATGTGTTACCCACCAGATTTCTAAAGTCTGTGCTGAACAGTTTGTTAGCACCATTCACTCACATAGTTAACACTTTCGCTATCTGGAACATTCCCAATGTCTTTGAAAACTGCGGTCATAAAGCCTCTCCTAAAGAAGAGCAGTCTTGATGCCGCAGTACTGAGTCATTACCGGCCCATCTCTAATCTGCCATTTTTGGGCAAAGTCCTTGAAAAGGTTGTTTACCAACAGCTCACAGATTTCCTCTTAATAAACAACTCATTTGATGTTTTTCAGTCAGGTTTTAGACCTCATCACAGCACTGAGACTGCTCTTGTCAAGGTGACAAATGACATCCGCCTGAACACTGACACGGGCAAAGCCTCAGTCTTAATTCTGTTAGATCTGAGTGCTGCTTTTGACACTGTCGATCATGGGATCCTCTTACAGAGACTAGAGGACTGGGTGGGCATCACTGGCACTGCCCTAAACTGGTTAAGGTCCTATCTGGAAGACAGGAAGTACTTTGTTGAAATTGGTAGCTGTGTCTCAGACCACATGACCCTGACCTGTGGAGTGCCCCAAGGGTCAGTCCTGGGTCCCCTTCTGTTCAACCTCTACATGCTGCCGTTAGGTCAGTTGATACGCAGTGAAAATGTGTCCTATCACAATGATGCAGACGACACTCAGATCTATGTTTCACTATCGGCAGGTGAATATGGACCAGTAGATTCACTCTGTCACTGCATCCAACAGATCAGTTTGTGGATGCAAAACAACTTTCTCCAGCTGAACTCAGACAAGACTGAAATAATCGTTTTTGGCCCACAGAAACAAAGAGAAAGTGTTAGCGGTCACCTCCAGAGTCTCGCTCTAAAACCTACAAACCAAATTAGAAATCTGGGGGTAATAATGGACTCAGACTTGAACTTTAATAGCCACGTCAAATCAATAACATCAGCAGCTTTTTACCATCTAAAAAACATTGCCAAAATCAAAAATATGGTGTCTAAACCAGATTTAGAGAGACTTATCCATGCGTTTGTCTCCAGTAGATTAGACTACTGTAACGGCCTGCTCACTGGCCTCTCCAAACGAGTTGTAAAACAGCTGCAGTACATCCAGAACGCTGCTGCTCGGGTCCTGACCAGAACCAGGAAGTATGATCACATTAGTCCTGTTCTCAGGTCTCTGCACTGGCTCCCTGTGGCTCAGAAAATAGACTTTAAAGCAGCTCTGCTTGTGTACAAGTCTCTCCATGGCCTAGCACCAAAGTACATCTTGGATATGTTAGTGCCATATGAACCATCTCGGACTCTGAGGACCTCAGGGACCGGCCTCCTGCTGGTGCCCAGAGTCAGGACAAAACATGGGGAATCTGCGTTTCAGTTTTATGCAGCTAAAATCTGGAACAGTCTTCCTGAAGATGTGAGACAGGCTTCTACTCTGACAATGTTCAAATCTAAGCTAAAAACAGTTTTGTTTAGCTGCGCATATGACTGAAAGGATTTTTTCTTTGCACTCTTCTCTTTTGTTTGTGATTTTATTAGTTTAGACAATCAGTTGGAATTTAGTTAATTTTATTGTATTTCTGTTTCTGTAATTTCTTTGTGATTTGAATGCA
Organism: Eucyclogobius newberryi; assembly: GCF_026437365.1. Lineage (NCBI taxonomy): Eukaryota > Metazoa > Chordata > Actinopteri > Gobiiformes > Gobiidae > Eucyclogobius > Eucyclogobius newberryi. The sequence continues at coordinate 5,661,703 of NW_027315823.1, forward strand.
TTTTTCCTGCTGTGAAGCACTTTGAATTGCCTTGTGTATGAAATGTGCTCTACAAATAAACTTGCCTTGCCTTGCCTTTATCACTCAGAAAGTTTGTTTGTTCCTTGAGCTGGTTTAGGGCTGGTTTAGGGCTGGTTTAGAGCTGAGTTTAGGGCTGGTTTAGGGCTGGGTTTAGGGCTGGTTTAGGGCTCGTTTAGACCTGGTTTAGGGCTGGGTTTAGGGCTGGTTTAGGGCTGGTTTAGAGCTGAGTTTAGGGCTGGGTTTAGGGCTGGTTTAGGGCTGAGTTTAGGGCTGGGTTTAGGGCTGGTTTAGGACTTGTTTAGGGCTGGGTTTAGGGCTCGTTTAGACCTGGTTTAGGGCTGGGTTTAGGGCTGGTTTAGGGCTGGTTTAGAGCTGAGTTTAGGGCTGGGTTTAGGGCTGGTTTAGGGTTGAGTTTAGGGCTGGGTTTAGGACTTGTTTAGGCCTGGATTTAGGGCGGGTTTAGGGCTGATTTAGACCTGGTTTAGGGCGGGTTTAGAGCTGGGTTTAGGGCTGGTTTAGACCTGGTTTAGGGTGGGTTTAGGGCTGGTTTAGACCTGGTTTAGGGCTGGTTTAGGGCTGGGTTTCGGGCTGGTTTAGGGCTGGGTTTAGGGCTGGTTTAGACCTGGTTTAGGGCTGGTTTAGGGCTGGTTTAGGGCTGGTTTTAGGGCTGAGTTTAGGGCTGAGTTTAGGGCTAGTTTAGGGCTGGTTTAGGGGTGGTTTAGGGCTGGGTTTAGGGCTGAGTTTAGGGCTGGTTTAGGGCTGGGTTTAGGGCTGAGTTTAGGGCTGGTTTAGGGCTGAGTTTAGGGCTGGGTTTAGGGCTGGGTTTAGGGCTGAGTTTAGGGCTGGTTTAGGGCTGAGTTTAGGGCTGGTTTAGGGCTGGGTTTATGGCTGGGTTTATGGCTGGGTTTATGGCTGGTTTAGGGCTGGGTTTATCGTTCAGGAAGTATGTTTGTATGAAGCTGGACACGTACTAGAGCACAGTGTTGGGATGAATACTTTAAATACAGAGAGAAAACTGTATTCTGATGCTTTAAATTGTGTTATATTAAACTGTAAAAACACGGTACAGGATTAAACCATCTTTATGTTTGTCCTGCATTTATTTAAAACAGGAAAAATCGCCCCCGCACACACCACAAGAGCTTTACTTTTTCTCACTAATGCTGCCGTTCTTTTACGAATAAACCTAAACTATCGCTAAATATTGTAACTCTTTTTGGTAAAATGAGTTGTCCAAGCGTTTTAAACATCCAAACAGACAGATTATTCAGCCTGAAATGTTTAAAAATAAATCTTTTAGCAGCTGTAAAGACTTTTCACCTGTAGCAGTTCATTTAAAAGTCATTTGTTAATTTTTTTTGTCGATTTATGGTTGATTGTTATGGATAAAACGCTGAAATAAACCCTGACACTGTAAACGTTACATATGATACTTCTTTTAAAATGCCTTGACAAGCTTTGCTGCGTCTCATTTCTGTCTTTTTCCAAAGAATTAAGACATAAAAGTGCTTGATAACAGTTGAAATGTACCAAAAACCTCACGGTCTCGCTGTAATTATGAAACGTATTATTTATTCGATTTATTGTGGGACTATAACACATCATTTCGATTATTGTTTCTCTTTTTTAATAGTTTTACTTATCGAACATGCGTCTGCACTTCATAGAGATGCATTAAAGAGCCTATTATTTGACAGAAAAGTGCTTATAATAGAACTGGATGGTGGTCCCGCCCCCCGCCGCTTTGTCCCCGCCCCCGTGACGTCCGTGCGGTGGAACGATCGCGCTCCGTCCCGCGGCGTTCGACACACAAACGGCCATTAACCCCCCCCCCGCGCGCCACGCCACCATCGCCACAACGCCGCTTACATAACGTCTCTTGTCGCCGCGCCCGGACCACCCACCGTTTTCTCCACGTAACCGAAAAAAACAACAACAAACAAACAAAAACGGCGAAAAAACAGCCTCCTCCTCTTTGATTTCCCCTCCGCTGCGTCTCAGGGGAGGTCTGTCACCATGGCAACGGGCCGCTCGAGCCTCCGAGTGAGTCACCGTTTTGGAGCTTGTGTAGGTTCAGCTGGTGATTGGACCAGAGCGGCGGAAAACAGAACGCGCAAATTAATCTAACACTTTTCCCTGTAATTGATTTATCTCGATTCAAATAAAAAGGATCGATTTAAATGCCAAATATGATGCTTTATTTGTATCGTTATTAGTCTTTAAACATGCTCTTGAGTACCTCTACTTTGGCCTCTCACGTCTTAGAAAAAAGTTAGAGAAATTACTTTTTAAAAATTACTTGATTTCACTCCAGCTTTTCCCACGCTAGGAACTGACCTTTGGGCTCCACCTGCTGGTTGCAAAGGGAACAACATAAAACAGAACCACATACCGTCTCGCTCCCGACGGGATAATGCAGCCAGTTTATTTGGCGCTCAGACCCCGTTGGAAGGCGTAGCGATCATGGGCACTCCATGATCTGATTGAATTAGATACCTTCCACCCGGAGCCTGGAGACTGGTGGTGGTAGATGTGGAGAGAAGGTAGAGAGAATAATAGATGCAGAGGAGGAGCAGGGGAGGTGGTGGTTCGCAGATACGGTTTGAAGCGACTGAGCCATCAGCCTGAGCGCTTAAATGCCACCGCCTGTGCGTTGATTGGAGCGGGGAGGAGTGACTGAGAGCGTTGATTGGGGATGAGGAGCAGGTGTAGGGGCCATGACGCGGACGTCCCCCGTCCTTTTACCAATCCTTCTTGGCCGGGAAAAACTGCATAACCTCTTTGGGATAAGCGCAGAAACCTGGGAGAGTCCATGGTGAAGTGAGGGATCTGACTCTCACAGACGGACAGGCGGACGCCCGCTTGAGTGGGATGATGGCGCTGGGGAGAGGGGTCCTTCCATGGAGGCCGACGCAGATTTAGGTTAGGTCTTCCAGGTGAACTTACGCAGGCTTCATTTGTAATGACGATGGTTAGAACAAGTCTAACGATGTTTTATAGACATACAAACACCACGGCACGATGTCACAGGTCGAATGTGACATCACACATCGGGAAAAGTCAGAACGGAGTGTTTTTGATGCTCGGGGGAGAAGACGTTCAATGAGCGCAAATCAAAACAAAAACGACTCCATGTTTGTTCTTTGACGAGGGAATAATGGCGAATTTTTAAAATAAATAAATAAAATACACACGTACATTTTACGTAATACGTGTCCTTTAAAGGGGGCGGAGCATCCATCACCTGCTTGGAATGTTCCACAGTATGATATAAACGTGTCTACCGTTCATTATTTCCATTACAGCTGTTTTTCTTACTTACTTTCGTTAAGGAACATCTCCATGGAGACCAAAAGGTTCCAGGCTCCTCCCCTCAAAACATTATTCCACTTTGAATATCGATGTTCCTTATATTTTAAATGAGAAAAAATTTACATATTTTTTGTGAAAATAGAGTTTGTGTTTACGACTGGGACAAAGTGGGACATTTTTAAAATAAAGAATATTTTTAGAATTGTTTGAAGTAGAAAGTTCAATTCAGTTTTAGTTCCACCTCTAAAAAGTACCAGAAGTAGTGGTAGAAGAGTTCTCAGTAGTAATAGTAATATTAGAGTATTCGGTTGTTAATTAAAAGTGGTCATAAAGTTGTGGCGGTTTATTGCAGTTGAATATTACTAACGATGTGTACTGACTGCAGTAGTTTATTGCAGTAGTCTTGAATAGTACTAACGATGTGTACTGACTGCAGTAGTTTATTGCAGTAGTCTTGAATATTACTAACGATGTGTACTGACTGCAGTAGTTTCATTGCAGTAGTCTTGAATATTACTAACGATGTGTACTGACTGCAGTAGTTTATTGCAGTAGTCTTGAATATTACTAACGATGTGTACTGACTGCAGTAGTTTCATTGCAGTAGTCTTGAATATTACTAACGATGTGTACTGACTGCAGTAGTTTTATTGCAGTAGTCTTGAATATTACTAACGATGTGTACTGACTGCAGTAGTTTCATTGCAGTAGTCTTGAATAGTACTAACAATGTGTACTGACTGCAGTAGTTTATTGCAGTAGTCTTGAATATTACTAACGATGTGTACTGACTGCAGTAGTTTATTGCAGTAGTCTTGAATATTACTAACGATGTGTACTGACTGCAGTAGTTTCATTGCAGTAGTCTTGAATATTACTAACGATGTGTACTGACTGCAGTAGTTTATTGCAGTTGTCTTGAATAGTACTAACAATGTGTACTGACTGCAGTAGTTTATTGCAGTAGTCTTGAATAGTACTAATGATGTGTACTGACTGCAGTAGTTTCATTGCAGTAGTCTTGAATATTACTAACGATGTGTACTGACTGCAGTAGTTTATTGCAGTAGTCTTGAATAGTACTAATGATGTGTACTGACTGCAGTAGTTTCATTGCAGTAGTCTTGAATATTACTAACGATGTGTACTGACTGCAGTAGTTTTATTGCAGTAGTCTTGAATAGTACTAACGATGTGTACTGACTGCAGTAGTTTTATTGCAGTAGTCTTGAATATTACTAACGATGTGTACTGACTGCAGTAGTGTATTGCAGTAGTCTTGAATATTACTAACGATGTGTACTGACTGCAGTAGTTTTATTGCAGTAGTCTTGAATATTACTAACGATGTGTACTGACTGCAGTAGTTTCATTGCAGTAGTCTTGAATAGTACTAACAATGTGTACTGACTGCAGTAGTTTCATTGCAGTAGTCGTGAATATTACTAACGATGTGTACTGACTGCAGTAGTTTCATTGCAGTAGTCTTGAATAGTACTAACGATGTGTACTGACTGCAGTAGTTTATTGCAGTAGTCTTGAATATTACTAACGATGTGTACTGACTGCAGTAGTTTATTGCAGTAGTCTTGAATAGTACTAACGATGTGTACTGACTGCAGTAGTTTCATTGCAGTAGTCTTGAATATTACTAACGATGTGTACTGACTGCAGTAGTTTATTGCAGTAATCTTGAATAGTACTAACGATGTGTACTGACTGCAGTAGTTTCATTGCAGTAGTCTTGAATAGTACTAACGATGTGTACTGACTGCAGTAGTTTATTGCAGTAGTCTTGAATATTACTAACGATGTGTACTGACTGCAGTAGTTTATTGCAGTAGTCTTGAATATTACTAACGATGTGTACTGACTGCAGTAGTTTCATTGCAGTAGTCTTGAATAGTACTAACGATGTGTACTGACTGCAGTAGTTTATTGCAGTAGTCTTGAATATTACTAACGATGTGTACTAACTGCAGTAGTTTATTGCAGTAGTCTTGAATATTACTAACGATGTGTACTGACTGCAGTAGTTTCATTGCAGTAGTCTTGAATATTACTAACGATGTGTACTGACTGCAGTAGTTTATTGCAGTAGTCTTGAATAGTACTAACGATGTGTACTGACTGCAGTAGTTTATTGCAGTAGTCTTGAATATTACTAACGATGTGTACTGACTGCAGTAGTTTATTGCAGTAGTCTTGAATAGTACTAACGATGTGTACTGACTGCAGTAGTTTCATTGCAGTAGTCTTGAATATTACTAACGATGTGTACTGACTGCAGTAGTTTCATTGCAGTAGTCTTGAATATTACTAACGATGTGTACTGACTGCAGTAGTTTATTGCAGTTGTCTTGAATAGTACTAACAATGTGTACTGACTGCAGTAGTTTATTGCAGTAGTCTTGAATAGTACTAATGATGTGTACTGACTGCAGTAGTTTCATTGCAGTAGTCTTGAATATTACTAACGATGTGTACTGACTGCAGTAGTTTTATTGCAGTAGTCTTGAATATTACTAACGATGTGTACTGACTGCAGTAGTTTATTGCAGTAGTCTTGAATATTACTAACGATGTGTACTGACTGCAGTAGTGTATTGCAGTAGTCTTGAATATTACTAACGATGTGTACTGACTGCAGTAGTTTTATTGCAGTAGTCTTGAATATTACTAACGATGTGTACTGACTGCAGTAGTTTCATTGCAGTAGTCTTGAATAGTACTAACAATGTGTACTGACTGCAGTAGTTTCATTGCAGTAGTCTTGAATATTACTAACGATGTGTACTGACTGCAGTAGTTTCATTGCAGTAGTCTTGAATATTACTAACGATGTGTACTGACTGCAGTAGTTTCATTGCAGTAGTCTTGAATAGTACTAACGATGTGTACTGACTGCAGTAGTTTCATTGCAGTAGTCTTGAATATTACTAACGATGTGTACTGACTGCAGTAGTTTATTGCAGTAGTCTTGAATATTACTAACGATGTGTACTGACTGCAGTAGTTTATTGCAGTAGTCTTGAATAGTACTAACGATGTGTACTGACTGCAGTAGTTTCATTGCAGTAGTCTTGAATATTACTAACGATGTGTACTGACTGCAGTAGTTTATTGCAGTAGTCTTGAATATTACTAACGATGTGTACTGACTGCAGTAATGTATTGCAGTAGTCTTGAATATTACTAACGATGTGTACTGACTGCAGTAGTTTCATTGCAGTAGTCTTGAATAGTACTAACGATGTGTACTGACTGCAGTAGTTTTATTGCAGTAGTCTTGAATAGTATTAACGATGTGTACTGACTGCAGTAGTTTTATTGCAGTAGTCTTGAATAGTACTAACGATGTGTACTGACTGCAGTAGTTTCATTGCAGTAGTCTTGAATAGTACTAACGATGTGTACTGACTGCAGTAGTTTCATTGCAGTAGTCTTGAATATTACTAATGATGTGTACTGACTGCAGTAGTGTATTGCAGTAGTCTTGAATATTACTAACGATGTGTACTGACTGCAGTAGTTTATTGCAGTAGTCTTGAATATTACTAACGATGTGTACTGACTGCAGTAGTTTCATTGCAGTAGTCTTGAATATTACTAACGATGTGTACTGACTGCAGTAGTTTATTGCAGTAATCTTGAATAGTACTAACGATGTGTACTGACTGCAGTAGTTTATTGCAGTAGTCGTGAATATTACTAACAATGTGTACTGACTGCAGTAGTTTTATTGCAGTAGTCTTGAATATTACTAACGATGTGTACTGACTGCAGTAGTTTTATTGCAGTAGTCTTGAATATTACTAACGATGTGTACTGACTGCAGTAGTTTCATTGCAGTAGTCTTGAATAGTACTAACGATGTGTACTGACTGCAGTAGTTTATTGCAGTAGTCTTGAATAGTACTAACGATGTGTACTGACTGCAGTAGTTTATTGCAGTAGTCTTGAATAGTACTAACGATGTGTACTGACTGCAGTAGTTTATTGCAGTAGTCTTGAATATTACTAACGATGTGTACTGACTGCAGTAGTTTCATTGCAGTAGTCTTGAATATTACTAACGATGTGTACTGACTGCAGTAGTTTATTGCAGTAGTCTTGAATATTACTAACGATGTGTACTGACTGCAGTAGTTTATTGCAGTAATCTTGAATAGTACTAACGATGTGTACTGACTGCAGTAGTTTCATTGCAGTAGTCTTGAATATTACTAACGATGTGTACTGACTGCAGTAGTTTCATTGCAGTAGTCTTGAATATTACTAACGATGTGTACTGACTGCAGTAGTTTCATTGCAGTAGTCTTGAATATTACTAACGATGTGTACTGACTGCAGTAGTTTCATTGCAGTAGTCTTGAATATTACTAACGATGTGTACTGACTGCAGTAGTTTCATTGCAGTAGTCTTGAATAGTACTAACGATGTGTACTGACTGCAGTAGTTTATTGCAGTAGTCTTGAATATTACTAACGATGTGTACTGACTGCAGTAGTTTCATTGCAGTAGTCTTGAATATTACTAACGATGTGTACTGACTGCAGTAGTTTATTGCAGTAGTCTTGAATATTACTAACGATGTGTACTGACTGCAGTAGTTTATTGCAGTAATCTTGAATAGTACTAACGATGTGTACTGACTGCAGTAGTTTCATTGCAGTAGTCTTGAATATTACTAACGATGTGTACTGACTGCAGTAGTTTCATTGCAGTAGTCTTGAATATTACTAACGATGTGTACTGACTGCAGTAGTTTCATTGCAGTAGTCTTGAATATTACTAACGATGTGTACTGACTGCAGTAGTTTATTGCAGTAGTCTTGAATAGTACTAACGATGTGTACTTTGTGTAGTTTCGGGAACTCCGTTTGGAAACTGGTGATGCATCCGTTACACAACCGCTCCCTGTCGTCACGGCGACCTCACATCGTTTCTATTTTCTGCCGTTTCTCAGGGCGAGGCGCTGAGGCAGATCCTGGTGAACCGTTACTATGGAAACTTCCGGAGCGGTGGGCGCAGGGACAGTCTGACGTCGTTCGCCAACGGGCCCGTGCTGGGCGCCATGCACGCCAAGTCCTCGTCAGGTAGAGTCGCCCGCTCGCCGCCACGGCGACGGGGGGTGTGTCCACAGAAGTGACGCTGATGTCACTTTCAATCTGATGCCCTGAGACACCTGGATGTAAACAGCATGCTTAAAAAGATAATAATAAAAAATAATGATGATAAATAATAATAAATATAGCCGCAAGCGGCGATGATCGGCCCTCGCCACGCCGCAGCGTCGCGTCTTCTTCCCTTTGCAATACATATAAATGGAAAAGTTAGCCGCACAATGTCCGTGACTCTTAGAATAAACATTCGGATAACTTTTAATGGCCCACTCCTGAAGATGAGTCTCACCACATGTTGGGTTAATTGGGCTTACGCCCCTGGAGGAGTTCATAGAAGTATAAAGTGTCAGGATGTTCACATTTCAGAGATTTGGCAATATTCCCATTGGAATAACATGGGAGGTTTCTGTCATCAGGGGCACATGCAGTGAACCCGCATGTTGGCTCCACGCCCTGCTGGGGCTCGGGCCTAATAATAGAAAAGTGCACGTTTGTGAGTCCAAGAGGCCACATTTGTGTGTTTGGGACAGTAAAATGTCTCATTCATTCAGCAAAAAGTATAATTTGTCCGTTTATTGATTTTGGAGTACGGGGACACGACAGTCTCTCCTGTTAAAGGGAAACGTGGAGGTGACTCGTTCTTCTGTGTGTGTTCCAGCCCTGGTTCCTGGGGGCCTCCTGTTAAACGTGACTCATTATTCTGTGTGTGTTCCAGCCCTGGTTCCTGGGGGCCTGAGCCGAGGGGAGATGAGCCTGGCCGAGGTGCAGTGTCACCTGGACAAAGAGGGCGCCTCCGACCTGGTCATCGACCTCATCATGAACACGAGCAGCGACCGAGTCTTTCAGGAGAGCATCCTGCTGGCCATCGCCCTGCTGGAGGGAGGGAACACCACCATACAGGTACTGCACATGTGTACACAGGTACTGCACATGTGTACACAGGTACTGCACATGTGTACACAGGTACTGCACATGTGTACACAGGTACTGCACATGTGTACACAGGTACTGCACATGTGTACACAGGTACTGCACATGTGTATACAGGTACTGCACATGTGTATACAGGTACTGCACATGTGTATACAGGTACTGCACATGTGTATACAGGTACTGCACATGTGTACACAGGTACTGCACATGTGTACACAGGTACTGCACATGTGTACACAGGTACTGCACATGTGTACACAGGTACTGCACATGTGTACACAGGTACTGCACATGTGTACACAGGTACTGCACATGTGTATACAGGTACTGCATACAGGTTCTGCACATGTGTATACAGGTACTGCATACAGGTACTGCATACAGGTTCTGCACATGTGTATACAGGTACTGCATACAGGTACTGCATACAGGTACTGCATACAGGTACTGCACATGTGTATACAGGTACTGCATACAGGTACTGCACATGTGTATACAGGTACTGCACATGTGTATACAGGTACTGCATACAGGTACTGCATACAGGTACTGCATACAGGTTCTGCATACAGGTACTGCATACAGGTTCTGCACATGTGTATACAGGTACTGCATACAGGTACTGCATACAGGTTCTGGACATGTGTATACAGGTACTGCATACAGGTACTGCATACAGGTACTGCATACAGGTTCTGCACATGTGTATACAGGTACTGCATACAGGTACTGCATACAGGTACTGCATACAGGTTCTGCACATGTGTATACAGGTACTGCATACAGGTACTGCATACAGGTACTGCATACAGGTACTGCACATGTGTATACAGGTACTGCATACAGGTACTGCACATGTGTATACAGGTACTGCATACAGTTACTGCACATGTGTATACAGGTACTGCATACAGGTACTGCACATGTGTATACAGGTACTGCATACATAAAATCCAAGACCAAGAACAGACTTTTCATCTGTAAATGCAGTTTAAAATAATAACAGATGAGAGAACATGGTGAATAGGTGTACGTATGCTAACGCTAACACCTTCAGCTACATGACGTATGCTAACGCTAACACCTTCAGCTACATGAGGCACAGACAGAACTGTGGTAAGTGTCTGGTATGTTAACGTAACATATTAACAGTTATTCAGATAACTATAGCATAAAGAACATGCTAACAAGTTTACCAAAGCATCAGTTTTACCCCAAATCACTAAATCCATTGAATTCTTCTTCCTCTTTGTCACTTCTAAACAACTCCACAAACTCCAGAGGAAGTGCAGATTCTTCTTCTGCGTCGCTTAGAGCCTAGAGCGCCCTCTTGTGGTTGTCAGTGTGAAAATAATGAATAATATCACATATAAGTCGCTCTGGAGTATAAGTCGGCCAAAACTATGAAAAAAGTTGTGCGACTTATAGTCCTGAAAATACGGTAAAAAGAAGTGCCAAACTGTCCCCACAACTGGTGTTTTCCAAACTTCTTTACTTGCGTGGAACATTGACTTCCCGGGCCCCCGTCGACAGCTGTGGCCCCACAAATACGCACAGTTATTTATTCATACAAATAAACAGCAGTTATGTTCTTTGTGTCTATTTCCCATTTTCTAGTCTTTTTTTGGGAGTTTTTGTACTTTTAATGCCGCGCAAATTATTACTTTGAGAGATGACTTCACTCGTGACTTTCCCCCACGGCTTCGGGAGTCTCACCCTTGCGAAAAGAAATGTGGAAACGTTCAAATCCGAAAAGGCTGAAGCTCATTTGGCGTTCCCGTTCTATAACTTGATGATGTCATACTCTCGGATGGTGGGCCCGTGTTCAGCCAAACTGACCCCGATCGTTACTCGTTTGTGGGATCGTCTCCACAAACATGTCACAGTGATAAATCTCATGGTTTGAAGAATGATGGCACCACTTTCCGAGTCGACAGTAAAAACATCATTTCACTTTTGGTCATTTGTTCTGACGGAGACGATGTCCAACTTTGTGACAGTGTTTGTTTCAGTGATTATAGAGACATGAACCATAAACCAGAGAATTCAGCTGTGGAGTCTTAAAGGGCCATGACAGGTTTTTACGATTGTATAATTTTGACTTTATTTGGTGTATTTATACCTGTTGTACATATGAACTATAGTTTCACACCAATCGAGCAGGTATTTGTGGAGAAAACGTCTCTAGAAAATGACAGGAAGTGACATCACACCAGAGAAGTTAATCCAGAATTTACACAAAAGAAACAACTTTTTTCACTCTCTAAACATTAATTCAGCTAAATAAAGTCGCTCTCATACATTTTTATTTGTCAGTTAAAAAAAATTAAAATGGTGACATTAGATGAGTTTCGACCCAGTGTTTTCTGGGTAATTTCCTAGTGTGATGTCATCAATTACAAACAGGAAGTGAAATTATTAAATTAGAAACCTAAAAAAATGAGCTATGCTAGGATGACATTTTTATATATTTCTAGCAAAATCAAAATGCATTTTAGTTCATTGAGTGGTCCGACCTGTAGGGGGCGCTTTAACTGACCCACAGCTCAATTTCTTTGCGTCGTCACGTGAACACAAGCTCTTAATTGTCCTTTTAACTCCTGACAAATATGCCCTTGTGTGTGAATAATGCCACCACTATTTACCATATTTGTAAAGAGATCATTTGTGCTGAAAGTAAAATACACATGAACCAAGAGCGAGGTGAGATAATGCACCGCGGGGAAATGGTCAGCGCCATCGTGGAATCTCTCTTCAGTGACCACCCGTCCCTCTTTTACTCCAGCCATTTGAGCCCTTGTTCTCGACGCCTGTTTCTATTCCACTCTTTCCGTGACACGACGGATAAACGCTGAAACGCTGAAACGCGGTGCGCCGTTTTTGCATCTTAAATCTCCCCGCGCCAGTCTCTCCACGTCTCGCCACGTTCGGGCAGTTAATCGCTCCCCTCCCCCTTCCCTCCCTCCTCCTCTGCTCCTCCGGCACGTTGTGTAAGCGCTGGGGCTCTTGCGTAATCGGGTTTCTGAGCGAGGAAGCCGCTGTGGCGCAGTTAGAGCTTCCCACGGCTCTGTCTCCGGCGGCGGCAGCGGCAGCCGGAGTCACGTGACGCCCGCCCTGTTACATAAGCGCCCGGGTGAATGAACAATGAGGAATGTCTCAGCCCTCCAAACACTTCCAGCCGCTCCCGCCTCGCGCGCTTTCTGCAACCGGCTCAAACTGGGTCACGCTCAGCCTCCGGAACTGGGGCAGTGGGGAGAGACGGCGGCGGGACGAGGGGGGGAGAAGGTGGGGGACTAGGGGGAAAAAAGGCGGCGGGACTAGGGGGAAAAAAGGCGGCGGGACTAGGGGGAAAAAAGGCGGCGGGACGAGGGGGAGAAAGAAGGCGGCGGGACGAGGGGGGGAGAGAAGGCGGCGGGACCAGGGGGAAAAAAGGCGGCGGGACGAGGGGGGGAAAGAAGGCGGCGGGACGAGGGGGCAAAGAAGCTGGCGGGATGAGGGGGGAAAGAAGGCGGCGGGGCGAGGGGGGAAAGAAGGCGGCGGTGCGAGGGGGGAAAGAAGGCGGCGGGATGAGGGGGTAGAGAAGGCGGCGGGACGAGGGGGGAGAGAAGGCGGCGGGACGAGGGGGGAGAGAAGGCGGCGGGACGAGGGGGGAGAGAAGGCGGCGGGACGAGGGGGGAAAAGAAGGTGGCGGGACGAGGGGGAAGAGAAGGCAGCGGGACAAGGGGGTAGAGAAGGCGGTGGGACAAAGGGGGAAAAGAAGGTGGCGGGACGAGGGGGGAGAGAAGGCGCGGGACGAGGGGGGAAAGGTCACTTTTCTTGACCTCGCAAAAGTGTAAAATATGTGTAGATAAAGTCGCATTATCGGGCTATTAAACAAGCAAAGAAGCTAACCGTGCTGCAGATGTGGTCAAGGAGCGCGCGGTGTTCGTCACATATGTTCTATTGGACAGGACAGAAGGGGTGGAGAGTGCGGAGAGACATTCAGATATGTTTTCTTCTCTCTCTTTAGACACTTTGAACCCGTTTCTAACATTGTTTCCTCATGAAAAACGAACCCTGTGTCTTGTTTAGCTTCAGTCACACTTTCCGCTCAGTAAATCCTCTCAAAGTCTCATAAAGCGCTCAGTTCCAAGTTTCCCAGATTTGTGACGTCACACTTCAGGTAGATTCAGGTTAAATCCATAAATCGTCACCTCGTTCTGAGCGTTTCTGCCGTTAAATGGCGTTCTTTACAACTGCGTACTCACTTTTTGTTTGTTTCTCCTTTGTAATTCCCTCTGCTGCCTGTAGTTGAAGCGCTAACACTAATCCTGACAAGGGAACGCCCCACGGATTTAAATTAAAGTGTGATTTCAATAGATACATCATTTGAAGTTCCAAAACATGAAGTGCCAAAGTAGAAATTCTCAAAAACATGTTTAAAGGCCTTTTTGGTCACTTTTGATGAATGTCTGTAAATAATATCCAGATGGTCCGTTATGGATATGGTTCAGCCTTTAATGATTCCCAAATGAACATTTTACAGCTTACAAACTATAAAAACGTCCCTGAATCTCCGTTGCCAGGATCAGCACAGATTTATCACTGCCGAGTGTGAGTGCTGCACGTTTGTACCATTAAAACGTGTGGTTGCACATGTTTTTGTCACTGGTCAGTCTTTGATCGCAGCCCAGGGAGAACCCTCATGCGGGCGCTCCGAGGCCTCTCTAGGAGCCTCTCCAGGAGCCGGTCGTATCCTGCGCTTTCACCAGGAAGTCCAAAGGAGTTGTGTTGTTGATCTATTGCACATGTTGTATCAAACAGATAAGACAGTGAACATACTTCTGATTCCGTCTCTGTTTGTTATTTGCGCAGCGTTAAATGATCGGCCAGGTTCACAATAAAGCTGCTTCTGTAGCTGGAAGACACAGAGGCTTTTATTTTGTCACAGGAAGCGTTCAGTTTGTCTATTCTATTGTACAAGAAAAGAAAGCACATTCGGGGCTACGTAAAACAAAGGAGGGTGAACACGGAACTCACAGGAGAGTCGCCCCAGGGCCACGAGATCTGAGCTCTGACCGCGGTCACATGCTCTGTCTATCGATCGCTGCCCGCACGTCGCTCATGCTGGCCCCGCCTTACGCCTGCTTCAGGACTCGACCACCGGACTCAGCTCCACGCTCGGCCCCGGGACTCGACCCCCAGGACTCGACCACGAGATTCGACCCCGGGACTCGACCCCAAGACTCGGCTCCAGGACTCGACCCCAGGACTCTGCCCCAGGACTCGACCCCAACACTCTGCTCCAGGACTCGACCCCAGGACTCGGCCCCAGGACTCAACCCCAGGACTCGGCCCCAGGACTCTGCCCCAGGACTCGACCCCAGGACTCGACCCCAACACTCAGCCCCAGGACTCGATCCCAGGACTCGACCCCAGGACCCGGCCCCAGGACCCGGCCCCAGGACCCGGCCCCAGGACCCGGCCCCAGGACCCGGCCCCAGAACTCCCTATATTGACGCCCGGGGGGACTTTGGCTCGGCGGCGTCGCATTCCCAGCGACACCTGTTACGACTTCTCACGTAACACGAGCTACACAAGAAACTGTTACACAACTACAGTAAAGACAGATATGGAGCAGCTCTTATGTCACATCCCACCTGGTTCTAGAACAAAGATGCACAACACGTTACGAATAATCTAGATTGATACAGAAAATATCGATTATATTCAAACTACTTTATACGACAGGTACAATGACCCCGAGGACAGATAATCCCAGTAAAACCTTTAATAATGAACTATATCAAACAGTAGAATGAAACACACGCCCCTTAAAAGGTCACTGCAGGGCTAACCGCTAACGCTAACTTGTTTTCGCGTTGCTCCTGCCCACACGCGTGCAGAGCAATGTCATGGCTGGGCGTGTTGCGTTTAGCGAGCTGGAGCGGCGGCGGCGGCGAGCAGAGGCAGCGCTCGCCGGCAGCACGCGCAGAAATAGCTCTTACATAACAAGGGTTTTGTTGGTGCCGAGCGGCGGGGAGGGAGGAGGGAAACGCTTTGACCTTGTTTTTCAGCAAAGGTTGCCTCCTCTTCCCTCCCTCCCTCCCGCTCTCTCATTCCTTCCACCCGTCGTCATGGATACAGGCTAGACTTTGGTGTTTACTCCAAAGGGGAGCCCGGAGATCCGTCGGGTCCAGCGCCGGCTCCGGTTCGTCTCCGTCTCCTTGACCACCGACGTGCGTAAAAGCGCTGGTCGTTACGTCAGCGTGCAGCTCGTCCTGTAGAGACTCACACGCCGGCTCCGTGCGGCGGCGCTGGAATGCAAACAAACGGAAAAGGAGTTTTAAAAAGGTCCGCGGCGTCGGGATGAAGTGTCGACGAGCTGATGTCGAAAGAGTTGAACGGAAGATGTGTTAGAATATGTCGCGCTGATTAATTTGCTAATTATTCTAATGATTATTCTTTTGATGAATTCATTAGTTGTTTAGAACGCGACAGGCCAGTGAAAATGAGAATATGATTTTACCCGGATAAAGCTGAACTGAATCCATTTGAGGACGTCCTGGTGCAGAGCATTTTCAGACGAATAGGTGTTTTAATTTAAAAAAAAACACATTTTCTATAGATTTTTGCGTATTTGCGATATTTATAATAATATAATAATTATAATTTTTAATAAAACGTCTTCTCTCGGCTCATGGCATGTTTTGCAGTCTTTATTCCACAGTTTATGCTTAATCAGTTAACTCTTTCTATTAACGATACGTTGCGATTAATCGATTAACTTGTTGCAGCCCTAAAATATAGCCTATAAAAGAACAGGAACATGCTGTGTAATCTTTAAAGAAGAAATACGGCACATTTTTACCTTATCAAACGTCATTGTAAGTCCCCGTGATGGATGAATATGTATTTATGACTGTCCCGATATACTACGTGAGATGTTTAAATCATAAGACAGAACAAATATCTGTAAAACTGTACAATAAAGAAGAAAATGGAGCCTACAAAAGATACAATATGAGAATAATAATAAAAGAGACTCCACGGCGTGATTGGTGAACGTCGCACTAAAAGACGTGAGGTGTTTATTTCCTGGAACGACACTCGTGGTTCACACTGTGAGTCGCAGCTACAGCAACAGTTTGTCACGGTGAATATCAGGCTCTGGGCTCCGCGGGGTTAAAGACGCCGTCATTTTGCCCGTTAGCTGAGGCTAGCGCGACATGCTAACAGCGTTTTCGCGCTCATAAACATTAGTAAATGAAAGGGAAAGGAGGAAATGCGGTCACGTTCACGGCTGATCGTCGACCTTTAGAACCACACAATCGACCACAGAACTAATGCTTATTTCTACACTTTGGTACATAATTCCAATTCAAAATAGATTTAAATATAACATTAGACTCACAATACAGAAGTCAGAATAAATAATAAATAATTAGAAAATGAATGAATAAGCAATTTCCGAGATTTCCAGGCACAATTTGCACTGGAATTTCGATAGATTGCAAAAATATTTAATTATTTGTTATTAAGTTTATATTTTTTACTATTCTTTTGTTTTACAAGTTCCCAAGCACATGTCTCTTTGGGGCTCCAGCCTATCGTTGCAATCTCTTTGGGGCACCAGCCTTTGTAACAGTGGGTAGTAGTTTAGACTCTAAATACTACGTCTTTAATCGAGGAATAAACAATTGCCCGTTGAAGCCACAGCCTACATAATGTTCCCTGCTCTACTTGTTCTCTGTGTGAATAATTATGCTGCCAGTTTTACGCTGCAGGTGAAATGCTTCCTTCAAGAACAAAATGATGAAACACTTTGGAAGAACAACTTGATGACATTTACTCAAGCCGCAAGCACCGTTTTTCACAGCGTTAGTCACATTTTAAAGGGGACGTATTGTGCAAAGATCTCTTCACAACTGTGTTTCCTCGTCATCCGTTCGCTCAAAGTTGTATTTTGATTCCCGTGGGTTTGAGTTAATCCTGTTTTGTCCTGCAACCGTTTTCAGCCACCCCCTATCTCCGCCCACCGGTGATTACCTGGAAAAGTCGAGACTTTGAGCGACACGTGCAGTTCTAAAATGTCACGCAGCCACTTTTCAAAGATGAAAACATGTTAACGACACTGTGAAGCTTATCAGATCTGCAGTTTCGAGCAGGATGGACCTGTTTCTAATACTAAGCCGTTTGGATACAATGATGACCTACTCATATTTGCAGTTCAAGTCTGAGAAGCTGAAAAAACGTGTCACTTTTGATATAATAGTAGTTTTTTGAGCCGTTTTCAGACACAGTTTTAGTTCAAATTGAGTTCAAACTGTATATATTGACAATCATTTGAACATGTGTGTTTCCTGCACCAGTCTTTCAGGTATAATTACTTTTTAGCAATATTTGTGGTGCATCTGTCCTTTGAAAATACTCGACTTTGTGCGACTTTGCGTTGTGCGTAATGTTTCCTCCTTCCTCAAACACGCATTTGCGCTTCTACTCGAGTGTATATCTCCGTCGCTGTTACTCGAGTACACGTTTGGCCGCCCCGCCCGCCTCTGACCGCAGAAGTCGGCGAGCGTTTCGGCGTGTGCGGAGCGCGCGCGTCGGGCTGACCTACTTCTGTTGCGTGTAGCCGTGCAGTCGGTCAGTGGGCGGGCGTGTACTGTACGTGTGTGTGTCTGCGGCGTTATGTAATGCTCCGGGGCAAGGGAGGGCGGGGGGAGTGAGGGAGGGCCTGGCTGAGGGCGCTCTTCCCCCCCGTGCTCGGGCCTCTTTGCCTCTTACAGTACGTGCGAGAGCAGAAGCCATTGCCCCGCCCTCTAAAGCTCGTGAAGGAATTTGTGAATAAGTAACTACCGCTTCTGCTTCGGAACTCGTGTAACTTTGAATACTTTATCTGCTTCTTGTTTCCATTGTATTTGAATAGTAAATACAGCCAGTCCAGGCAAATGTGCACGTGTTTGTATTGTCTTTGCACCTCTTTTAAGTTCAAACGTTTGTCATAGTTCACCTTTTATCTTCAAATGCATCACATTTGCCGGGTTAGAATCAGAAAAAGGTTTATTGCTGTTGCCAGGGAATACAATTCACAAACATAGGAACTTATTTTTGGCGTATAAGTCAAGAATTTATGACTAAAATAAAAATAAACTTGGTCTCAGTATATGCATTCAATAACCATCACTGCCACTCGATTAAGTCTCAAAAGCCAATCACATTTTAACCCGATTCATCGATTTATTAAATAACATAGAGTCTGAGACGTGTCACGTGAAAGAAAAAGAGTTATTACACAGATAGTTTGAGGAAAATACACATAATGTGAGTTTTCATCTGTATTTTCTCTGTAAACAAACATAAATGAATAAAAAGTTCATGTTTCTGTGTGTGTTTTTAACTCACATTTAATAAAAACCACACAGTGAGCACAATGTATATGTTTAGCATGATTTGTACATAAAGTAATGCCAAGTGCTTTACAGGACGATCAATAAATTATTTAAATCAAAACTTGAATACATAAAGTCACAACGCAAACAAATAAACACATAAATAATCCAACACGCTTGTATAATCGCTGTGGTCGCACTTTTATACCAAATAAGACTTGTTAATTTTATTTTATTTATTTTATTTATTTTATTTATTTTATTTATTTTATTTATTTATTTTTGTATTATTATTTTCAAACATACAAACTCAAAGAACATAAAGATAAATAAATAATAACATTAGAAAATAAGGGTTTGCATCCAAAGAAAAGAAGGGTTCAAGCTATAATAATATAATACCAAAACAAAAGTCCCATTTTGTCCATCGTCTGTCAAATTTGTCTTTTTTTGAGATCGAATCACAGAAAAACATAAATAATCCAACACAAAGTTACTGATATTTGTTGACATCGACTTCTTATTGTTCTTTGCTGATCATTTAACGATTTTAACGTAATCGTTTTGTTGTTGACGACGCTAAAGTCACGCGATGAAGAGGTTTTTACTAAATTTGACGCAGTTGAAGCTGAAGTGCGTTTATGGGGCGTTTTTACACCGTTTCCTGTGTGATTTGAGTCAGTTTAAGTTTCAAAATGAAAGCTTAATCTGCAGTCACATGACACGCTCTTATGACACTTGATTCAGATCTTGGTCTGATCCGATACAAAGCCGGTCTTGTCCGCTCGACCTTGTGACTGCTGCGTTTGTTTATTTCCTGCTCCACTTTGCTAACCTGGAAACACAGATGCTTATGTAACAAACCCAGATTCTCTGATAACGTTTACCTCGTTCTCTCGCGTCCTCGTTTCCTTGTGTCCTCCTCTGCCCCCTTTCTCCTAGGCCCTGGTTTATTTTACCCTTTTTATGCTGTTTGTGACTGCGGCTCTTTCACCCGGGCTCAGTGGCTCTCTGGCCCTCTGGCTCTCTGTCTTTCTGGCTCTCCGTGACTCTCTGGCTCTCTGTGGCTCTCTGGCTCTCTGTGACTCTCTGGCTCTCTGTGGCTCTCTGTCTCTCTGTGACTCTCTGGCTCTCTGTGGCTCTCTGTCTCTCTGTGACTCTCTGGCTCTCTGTGACTCTCTGGCTCTCCGTGGCTCTCTGGCTCTCTCTGGCTCTCCGTGGCTCTCTGTGACTCTCTGGCTCTCCGTGGCTCTCTGGCTCTCTGTGGCTCTCTGTCTCTCTGTGACTCTCTGGCTCTCTGTGGCTCTCTGGCTCTCCATGGCTCTCTGACTGTCCGTGGCTCTCTGGCTCTCTGTGACTCTCTGACTCTCCGTGGCTCTCTGGCTCTCTCTGGCTCTCCGTGGCTCTCTGGCTCTCTCTGGCTATCTGTGGCTATCCGTGGCTCTCTGGGCCCTCCGGGGCTCTCTGTCGCTCTCCGTGGCTCTCTGTGGCTCTCTTGCTCTCCGTGGCTCTCCGTGGCTCTGTGGCTCTCCGTGGCTCTCCGTGGCTCTGTGGCTCTCTGTGGCTCTCCGTGGCTCTGTGGCTCTCTGGCTCTCCGTGGCACTGTGGCTCTCCGTGGCTCTGTGGCTCTCTGGCTCTCCGTGGCTCTCCGTGGCTCCGTGGCTCTCCGTGGCTCTCTGGCTCTCCGTGGCTCCATAGGCTGCGTTGCCCGGGTTACATAATGAAAACAACAGCTCGACTCGCCGTGTTCCAGTTTGTGCCTGACCTCGTTTTGCAGTGAGAAATGCACCGTGTGAACCTTGTGAACCTTTGCACTGCCAAACAACTTATATAATGTGTGAGGATGAGTCGCCGTGGGCAACAGGCTGAGCAGACATGTTTTTGCAGTGTAACAACAAAGGCTTATGGTTTGGACTTGAAACAGCAGAAATAAGACTTTACACGAGCTACAGCTTAATTATCATTAATAAAGATGAACCAGGAGCTGATGGAGCTTTAGAAACGACTTTATTAATGCTGCAGAACCTAGTTTTTAAACAATTAAATAAGGAAATAGGCATTTAATCTTTCTAACTCACTCCTCATCATATAGAATGTTTCATAATTAAAATAAGTCAGAATAAGAATGTGGAGGTTTGATTGACGGACATCATAACTGACGCTCAATGGAGGAAATAACCGCCGGACTCAACTTGGAAATGGACAAAATGGGGCTCGTACTTTGTGCCATAATCTGTGTAACCGCTCTTTCCTCTGGATGCTTCCTTTATCCTGAGTTTTCTATAGTCCTGCTCAACCCTACTTTTTAAAATGTATTTATTTACTTTTTGTACATTTTGTTTTGCATTATATATATATATATATATATATATATATATTTTATATTTTTTGTATTTTTTAAATTTCATTCATTTCATTCATTTCTCTATTTTGTTTTATTTATTTTATTTGTTATTAAAAAAAAAAATCACATAGGTCAGTTTGTTTTATGTAAGTTTTTGTTGCTGTATGTCTAAAAAAGTAAATAGGATGTGTTTCAGTAATTATGATTATTTAAAGCCACATGTTTGCACTGTGAAGAGTGCTTTGTGACATTCAGTTAATTGTGGTTTAATTATTACACCTTTATTAATTTAATCTCTAATATTCACTCTTTACTCGTTTATGCAGTACTTTCTCTCTTTGCAGCGCTCTTTCTTTTGCCGTTTGACCGAGGATAAAAAGTCAGGGAAGTTTTTCCACGTCTTCGACGACCGGATGAAACTGGCCCAGCTGGAAATCAAAGCCACGGTAACGGTCAACACCAGTGACCTCGGCAACAGGAAACGAGACGAGGAAGGAGGAGACAAGGAGGCTCCGGCCAGAAGGAAAGGTCAGATCCTTTATGTAACACGCCCGTGCACCACACCACGACCTCAGAACGTCCCGGTGTGGACAGTGAGCTCCAGGTCCCACACGGAGCTGTCTCTGTGCGGGACAGTGAGCTTCATGTCCCACACGGAGCTCCAGGTCCCACACGGAGCTGTCTCTGTGTGGGACAGCGAGCTGCAGGTCCCACACGGAGCTCCAGGTCCCACACGGAGCTGTCTCTGTGTGGGACAGTGAGTCTCTGTGTGGAGCTCACTGTCTCAAACAGAGACGACTCTGTGTGAGACCTAGAGCTCGTCTCCATGTGGGACCTGGAGCTCACTCACAGTGAGCTCCAGGTCCCACACGGCGGGTCCGGGCAGGTTTCCTCCGGGGGGCTCCGGTTTCCTGCTGATGGTCCCCTCTGCTCCTGAAGAGAGGCCCCAGCAGCAGTGAAGGACGGGTCAAATGCAGAGGACACATTGTAATAGGCTTAAGCTACGGGTCAAAAACCTTTATCATTATTATCATTATTATATATTCTTTATTCACCAGTTTGATGTCCTGCAGTGACATTGAAAAATACAATTCTATATTTTTTTATAGCGTCCTTAGAATTATTACTATATCTTACTATATCTAGAACAGAATTATGTAACTAACACTATAGATGTATATGAATTTTGCGTATAATTTTTCCCCCCCATAATCAGTTTACGATGCTAAATATGATCAAATAAAACTATAGACATTGGATCAGTGAAAGGTTCTGACTTTTCCGTTCCTCTGGTGTCGTTCTGCAGCTCGAGACTCGGCCGTGGTGATGACGGAGGACGTGAAGGAGCAGCTGCTTGAGGCGTCGTCGGCCACAAAGAAAGCCTTTAACTCTTATCGCCGCGACGCCGACCCCGAGGACCACTTCAGCTCCGCCGACGGCCACCCCAGCTCGGGGGACAAGAACCAGGACGACGGAGAGATGAGCTTTGTCATCGTCATCATGCAGCCCATCCTCCGCTTCCTCCAGCTGCTCTGCGAGAACCACAACAGAGACCTACAGGTGAGAACCACACCCAGACCTACAGGTGAGAACCACACCCAGACCTACAGGTGAGAACCACATCCAGACTTACAGGTGAGAGCCACATCCAGACCTACAGGTGAGAACCACACCCAGACCTACAGGTGAGAGCCACACACAGACCTACAGGTGAGAACCACACCCAGACCTACAGGTGAGAACCACATCCAGGCCTACAGGTGAGAGCCACACCCAGACCTACAGGTGAGAACCACACACAGACCTACAGGTGAGAACCACACCCAGAGCTACAGGTGAGAACCACATCCAGACTTACAGGTGAGAGCCACATCCAGACCTACAGGTGAGAACCACACCCAGAGCTACAGGTGAGAACCATACCCAGACCTACAGGTGAGAACCACACCCAGAGCTACAGGTGAGAACCATACCCAGAACTACAGGTGAGAACCACACCCAGAGCTACAGGTGAGAACCATACCCAGACCTACAGGTGAGAACCACAACAGAGACCTACAGGTGAGAACCACACCCAGGCCTACAGGTGAGAACCACACCCAGATCTACAGATGAGAACCACACCCAGACCTACAGGTGAGAACCACACCCAGGCCTACAGGTGAGAACCACGCCTAGGCCTACAGGTGAGAACCACACCCAGACCTACAGGTGAGAACCACACCCAGGCCTACAGGTGAGAACCACCCCCAGGCCTACAGGTGAGAACCACGCCCAGGCCTACAGGTGAGAACCACACCCAGACCTACAGGTGAGAACCACACCCAGTCCTACAGGTGAGAACCACACAGAGACCCAGAGGTGTCGTCGCCTGCTTGTTTCCATGGAGATAGATCTGTTTAATGCCATACTTCGGAGCATCTCCATGGAGACCATCAGGTGGCACATTTTCAGTTCATTCACTGTAGTATTTACGTGTGTTTGTCGCTGGCTGGAGCACGTCGACTTCACACTTTGTGTTTTTCTCAGAACTTGCTTCGATCTCAAAACAACAAGAACAACCACAACCTGGTGTATGAGACCCTGCAGTTCCTGGACTGCATCTGCGGCAGCACCACGGGGGGCCTGGGTCTGCTCGGGCTCTACATCAACGAGAAGAACGTGGCTCTGATCAACCAGACGCTGGAGAGCCTCACCGAGTACTGCCAGGGCCCGTGCCACGAGAACCAGGTCAGCCACGCCCATCGCACACACGTCAAACTCTGCCTCAACGTCAGACGGTCGTGATCTCAGACAAGGGGCAACGTGAGGGGCCAGGTTTTTGTGTTTTGGACTCATATTTTCTATCTTTTCTACGGTTCATAAATTTACTCCAACCTTCTTTCACGGCTTTAAGATCTTTCTACCGTCAACAATAGTGCGGGAATTGTGTTTACCATATTTTCCGGACTATAAGTTGCACCTTTTTTCATAGTTTTGGCCGGGGTGTGACTTATACTCCAGTGCGACTTATATGTGATATTATTCGTTATTTTCACCCTGACAACCACAAGAGGGAGCTCTAGGCTCTAAGCGACGCAGAAGAAGAATCTGCACTTCCTCTTCCTCTGGAGTTTGTGGAGTTGTTTAGAAGTGACACAGAGGAAGAAGAATTCAATGGATTTAGTAAATTTCCCACAAAAAAGATGCGACTTAGAGTCCGGAAAATACGGTAGTCTTTATTTCTTTATTATTTCTGTAAACCAAGAAGGCGTTGAATCTTTGTGCTGGTTTTCGTTTCATGTGAATAGGCCCAGTACTATAGGCCCAGTACTATAGGCCCAGTATTATAGGCCCAGTACTATAGTACTATAGGCCCGGTACTATAGGCCCAGTACTATAGGCCCAGTATTATAGTACTATAGGCCCGGTACTATAGGCCCAGTACTATAGGCCCAGTACTATAGGCCCAGTATTATAGGCCCAGTACTATAGTACTATAGGCCCGGTACTATAGGCCCAGTACTATAGGCCCAGTATTATAGTACTATAGGCCCGGTACTATAGGCCCAGTACTATAGGCCCAGTACTATAGGCCCAGTACTATAGGCCCAGTATTATAGGCCCAGTACTATAGTACTATAGGCCCGGTACTATAGGCCCAGTACTATAGGCCCAGTATTATAGTACTATAGGCCCGGTACTATAGGCCCAGTACTATAGGCCCAGTACTATAGGCCCAGTACTATAGTACTATAGGCCCAGTACTATAGGCCCAGCACTATAGGCCCAGTATTATAGGCCCAGTACTATATTACTATAGGCCCGGTACTATAGGCCCAGTACTATAGGCCCAGTACTATAGGCCCAGTATTATAGGCCCAGTACTATAGTACTATAGGCCCAGTACTATAGGCCCAGTACTAAAGGCCCAGTATTATAGGCCCAGTACTATAGTACTATAGGCCCAGTACTATAGGCCCAGCACTATAGGCCCAGTATTATAGGCCCAGTACTATAGTACTATAGGCCCGGTACTATAGGGCCAGTACTATAGGCCCAGTACTATAGGCCCAGTATTATAGGCCCAGTACTATAGTACTATAGGCCCAGTACTATAGGCCCAGTACCATAGGCCCAGTATTATAGGCCCAGTACTATAGGCCCAGTACTATAGGCCCAGTACTATAGGCCCAGTACTATAGGCCCAGTACTATAGGCCCGGGTCAAATGTATCATCTTTAAATGTTTCGTTGTTTTGTCAGAACTGCATTGCCACCCACGAGTCCAACGGCATCGACATCATCATCGCCCTGATCCTGAACGACATAAACCCCCTCGGGAAGAAGCGCATGGACCTGGTGCTGGAGCTGAAGGTGAGCGTCACATTCTGAAGAAGGAAAAAAGAGTTTAATACACAATTAAGAGGTATTACCCAAAATAAGTGACAGAGATCCACCACATGCCGTATTTATTATGATGAAAATAAGTTCTTTTGCAGAATTGAATCAACCTGGCTCTCTGGCTCTCTGGCTCTCTGACTCTCTATCTCTCTATCTCTCTGGCTCCGTGGCTCTCTGGCTCTCTGGCCCTCTGGCTCTTCGGCTCTCTGGCCCTCTGGCTCTTCGGCTCTCTGGCCCTCTGGCTCTGTGGCTCTCTGGCTCTTTGGCTCTCTGGCCCTCTGGCTCCGTGGCTCTCTGGCCCCCGCGGCTCTCTGGCCCTCTGACTCTCCGTGGCTCTCTGGGCCTAAAACTGGAAATTGACCAAATCTTTTGATCCAAACAAACCACGTACACGCTTTTTAAACAGATAAATTCAGTTTGTCAGCTGCTGTTGATCGTTTTGTGTATATTTCATCACTGGCAGTACAAATTCCTGTCCCACGTTTTCATTAAAGTTCACAATGTTATGAAAAAAATTCAAGCTAGCTTTAGTCATTTTTCCCGTTGTAATTCCCTCTGCTGCCAGCAGATGGAGTTTTAACACTAAATCCTGACAAGGGATCACGTGACATAGAGAAAATAATGTATGCCTTTTAGTAAATACATTATTTTATCAGATACAGAAGCAGAAATCCCTCCGGCGCATGTTTAAAAGCCAAAACACTACATCCGATGCATAATATGTCCCTTTGATAACGCATTGTACCTTTTTTCTCGTTGCCCACCAGAACAACGCGTCCAAATTACTGCTCGCCATCATGGAGAGTCGCCACGACAGCGAGAACGCCGAGAGGATCCTGTACAACATGAGGCCCAAGGAGCTGGTAATGCGCCGCCGTCCTGAGTGTTCTGTACCTTGCACGCTTCTCCTACTCGAGCCGTGGCTTTTTGTCCAGGTGGAGGTGATAAAGAAGGCCTACCTGCAGGGCGAGGTCGAGTTCGAAGACGCCGCGCCGCACGAGGACGACGGCGAAGAGGAAGAGCACGACGCCGCTTCGCCCAGGAACGTCGGGCACAATATCTACATATTAGCTCACCAGGTTAGCTTAGCGCACCAGGTTAGCTCACCAAGTTACCAAAAATGAAACCACACAGACCGCCCGCGAGACTGTGGCGGGCCTGCGAGGGTCTTACATCCACCCACGCGGTCTAAAAACAGCCTGGACGATACGCTCGCGTCACAAAATCACAAACATTGACATTTAAACGTGATTATTCTGATTAAAAGGACTGCGTGAATGTTAAATGTAGACGGTGAGCTGCACTTCATGCAATTCATTTGTTTTGCTTTGTACGTTTCCTTTTAGAGTGATAATTTTATGTTTTAAGTACATTGATGTTCACTGTATATTTTTTGAAGATAAAACAACAAAAACATATATAAAACAAACATATGCAAAGAAAGGGAGAAAGAAGAAAAACATGATATATTTACAAAAAAATAAAAAAAATAAAGAAAGAATAATTAATTGAATACAATAAATTAAATAAATAAAAGCATTAAATAAAATCAATGTAATAAAATAAATTAATTAATTAAATAAGTAAAATAAATTAAATAAGTGAAATAAGTAAAATAAAAAACAGAGCATAATAATAATAATAATAAATAATAATTATTTGAATTATAAAAAAAACAGCTGGGCAATGCCATAGAGAACTCCGGATAAGTAAAGAATAAAATGAGAGAGTAATAAGTAATAAGGTGGTCCAAAAGTAATAAGGTGGTATCCATAGTAAAGAGCAAAAAGTAAGAGCTATTTATTTATTCTTGTGTATTTGCAATATGGTTCATTTGGAAGATAATAACACTTTTACTCCTTCTTGACTAATATTTTTAGTAAGTAACTGTACTCGGACTTAAGTTAAAGTATTGGCTCCTCTTTCCACGGTGAGTAAGTTTACAAGTAAAAAAAGCTTTACATTGACCATTTTAAACGATTTGACGCTTTAGTTGTCTCATTATTGTGTCAGATTTTTGCCCTTTATCTGAGGTTTTGTCCAGACAGTTTCTCTCTCAGTTTTTCCAAATTCTTCAGAATGCATGTTTACTCGCTCGATTCGCTGGCCTGGCGCTCACGTCCTGTCGCATCGCACGCATCGCACGCATCGCACGCATCGCACGCATCGCACGCATCGCACGCATCGCACGCATTGCACGCATCGCACGCATCGCACGCATCGCATGCTTTAATGGCCGTTTCTGTCCTTGTTCCAGCTGGCGCGCCACAATAAGGAGCTGTCGGTGATGCTGAGGCCGGGTGCGGGCGGCGGCGACGGGGACGAGGCCTTGGAGTTCTACGCCAAACACACGGCGCAGATCGAGGTCGGGACACGTCGCTCTCCTCCGCAGTAGATAAAGAAAAGCACACGCACAAAAAGAGCTTTTCACCGCACAATGTCGCGTCCTTCCCGTCCCGTACGTCTGCGAGAGAGTGGACGAGGGGACAAGTGGACGGGTGGACGAGTGGTCGAGGAGACGAGTGGTCGAGGAGACGAGTGGTCGAGGAGATGAGTGGATGGGTGGTCGAGGACGGTGTGAATGTCCCGGGGCGTTAGCGAACGGAGAGTGGACGAGTGGTCGAGTGGACGGGTGGTCGAGTGGACGGGTGGTCAGGTGGACGAGTGGACGGGTGGTCGACTGTAAGAGTGGACGGGTGGTCGATCGGACGGGTGGTCGATCGGACGAGTGGACGGGTCTTCGAGTGGACGGGTGGACGAGTGGTCAAGTGGACGGGTGGTCGACTGTAAGAGTGACGGGTGGTCGATCGGACGAATGGACGGGTCTTCGAGTGGACGGGTGGACGAGTGGTCGTGTGGACGGGTGGTCAAGTGGACGGGTCTTCGAGTGGACGGATGGACGAGTGGTTGAGTGGACGGGTGGTCGAGTGGACGGGTGGTCGAGTGGACCACTCGTCCACTGGTCGAGGACGGTGTGAATGTCCCGGGGCGTTAGCGATGAGAGTATTTGTATTGTGTAGTATTCTTTATAGCTGTGTACTGCTCTGCTCAACCAAGCGTCCTCTGTCAGTACAAACATGTGGTTTTGAGCAGAAATCAAACTTTAGAGGAAGAAATTTGAATATTATCTATGTTAAATGGCACAGATTATTATTCTGTACAGTTTATGTACATGTAATCAAAGCCGTTTTTACTTCAATGGCGTTGTGTCGATTTCACCGGCAGAAAGTTAGAAAATCAAACAATGAAACAGTCATTAGTGAGTAAAAGAAAAGAGGAATAACCGACGTTCAGAGGAGTTCAGAAAACGTGTCTCTTCATGTTTGAATCTTTAGCACGTTTCCGTAGCTTCTTTAAGGCCGTGTCAGTTCCATCATCAGTTCAAATCTCGTCTCTTGGATGGATTGGTGAACTTTCGGGGCCTTTTCCGTTCAGATCGTGCGTCAGGACCGCACCATGGAGGAGATCGTGTTCCCCGTCCCGAACATCTGCGAGTTCCTGACCTCGGAGTCCAAGCTGCGCGTCTACTACACGACGGAGCGCGACGAGCAGGGCAGCAAGATCAACGACTTCTTCCTCCGAGCGGAAGATCTGTACAACGAGATGAACTGGCAGAAGAAGCTCCGAGGTACGAGCCACTGTGCACCTCGTTATTACACTGTGGTTATTACACCTGTGGTTATTACACGTGTCGTAATTACACTTGTTGTTATTACATGTGTGGTTATTACACGTGTGGTTATTACAGGTGTGGTAATTACACGTGTGGTTATTACACCTGTCGTTATTACACCTGTCGTTATTACACCTGTCGTTATTACACGTGTGGTTATTACACGGGTGGTAATTACACGTGTGGTTATTACACGTGTGGTAATTACACGTGTGGTTATTACACGTGTGGTAATTACACGTGTCATTATTACACGTGTGGTTATTACACTTGTGGTTATTACACGTGTGGTTATTACACTTGTCGTAATTACACGTGGCCTTATTACACCTGTCGTTATTATTCGTATCGTTATTACACGTGTGGCTATTACACGTGTGGTTATTACACTGGTTATTACACCTGTGGTTATTACACCTGTGGTTATTACACCTGTGGTTATTACACGTGTGGTTATTACACGTGTGGTTATTACACTTGTCGTAATTACACGTGGCCTTATTACACCTGTCGTTATTATTCGTATCGTTATTACACGTGTGGCTATTACACGTGTAGTTATTACACCTGTGGTTATTACACCTGTGGTTATTACACGTGTGGTTATTACACTGTGGTTATTACATGTGTGTTATTACACGTGTGGTTATTACACGTATGGTTATTTCACCTTTCGTTATTTCACCTTTCGTTATTACACCTGTCGTTATTACACCTGTCGTTATTACACGTGTCGTTATTGCACGTGTCGTTATTACACCTGTCGTTGAGGAATGGAGATATATCTCTGAGGGCCTTTAAGGTGGAAAAGCACTTTATAAATACACTGTTGTTATTATTATGATAATAATAATAATAATAGAAAATAGGAAAAAGAATAACAGTAATAAATAATAATACAATAATAATAAATAATAATAATAAATAATAATAATAATAGTAATAGAAAATAATAATAAAATAATAATAACAGTAATAATAATAATAAATTGTAATAATAAATAATAATTAAAAATAATTGAATATGAAGAAGAATAAATAATAACAGTACAATATTTAAAATAATAATAATACCAGATAATAATCATAAATAACATCAGAAAACAAAATATGAAAAATAAGATATATATAAACTAATGAAAAATAAACATAATTAATTAGTACATGTAAATACGTGTTTTAAAAACAAACGCTCCTGTCAAATGTAAAAATCAGTCCAAAAGTCCAAAGGTAAATCCACCGTCTCGTGTCCACATAGATGTTATTGCACAGTACAGTATGTTCTCCCTTTGTCTGGAATGTTCCACAGTACAGTATGTTCTCCCTTTGTCTGGAATGTTCCACAGTACAGTATGTTCTCCCTTTGTCTGGAATGTTCCACAGTACAGTATGTTCTCCCTTTGTCTGGAATGTTCCACAGTACAGTATGTTCTCCCTTTGTCTGGAATGTTCCACAGTACAGTATGTTGTTCTCCCTTTGTCTGGAATGTTCCACAGTACAGTATGTTCTCCCTTTGTCTGGAATGTTCCTCAGTACAGTATGTTGTTCTCCCTTTGTCTGGAATGTTCCACAGTACAGTATGTTCTCCCTTTGTCTGGAATGTTCCGCAGTACAGTATGTTCTCCCTTTGTCTGGAATGTTCCACAGTACAGTATGTTCTCCCTTTGTCTGGAATGTTCCACAGTACAGTATGTTGTTCTCCCTTTGTCTGGAATGTTCCACAGTACAGTATGTTCTCCCTTTGTCTGGAATGTTCCACAGTACAGTATGTTCTCCCTTTGTCTGGAATGTTCCACAGTACAGTATGTTGTTCTCCCTTTGTCTGGAATGTTCCACAGTACAGTATGTTGTTCTCCCTTTGTCTGGAATGTTCCACAGTACAGTATGTTGTTCTCCCTTTGTCTGGAATGTTCCACAGTACAGTATGTTCTCCCTTTGTCTGGAATGTTCCACAGTACAGTATGTTCTCCCTTTGTCTGGAATGTTCCACAGTACAGTATGTTCTCCCTTTGTCTGGAATGTTCCACAGTACAGTATGTTGTTCTCCCTTTGTCTGGAATGTTCCACAGTACAGTATGTTGTTCTCCCTTTGTCTGGAATGTTCCACAGTACAGTATGTTGTTCTCCCTTTGTCTGGAATGTTCCACAGTACAGTATGTTCTCCCTTTGTCTGGAATGTTCCACAGTACAGTATGTTCTCCCTTTGTCTGGAATGTTCCACAGTACAGTATGTTGTTCTCCCTTTGTCTGGAATGTTCCACAGTACAGTATGTTGTTCTCCCTTTGTCTGGAATGTTCCACAGTACAGTATGTTCTCCCTTTGTCTGGAATGTTCCACAGTACAGTATGTTGTTCTCCCTTTATCTGGAATGTTCCACAGTACAGTATGTTCTCCCTTTGTCTGGAATGTTCCACAGTACAGTATGTTGTTCTCCCTTTATCTGGAATGTTCCACAGTACAGTATGTTCTCCCTTTGTCTGGAATGTTCCGCAGTACAGTATGTTCTCCCTTTGTCTGGAATGTTCCACAGTACAGTATGTTCTCCCTTTGTCTGGAATGTTCCACAGTACAGTATGTTGTTCTCCCTTTGTCTGGAATGTTCCACAGTACAGTATGTTGTTCTCCCTTTGTCTGGAATGTTCCACAGTACAGTATGTTCTCCCTTTGTCTGGAATGTTCCACAGTACAGTATGTTCTCCCTTTGTCTGGAATGTTCCACAGTACAGTATGTTGTTCTCCCTTTGTCTGGAATGTTCCACAGTACAGTATGTTCTCCCTTTGTCTGGAATGTTCCACAGTACAGTATGTTGTTCTCCCTTTGTCTGGAATGTTCCACAGTACAGTATGTTCTCCCTTTGTCTGGAATGTTCCACAGTACAGTATGTTGTTCTCCCTTTGTCTGGAATGTTCCACAGTACAGTATGTTCTCCCTTTGTCTGGAATGTTCCACAGTACAGTATGTTCTCCCTTTGTCTGGAATGTTCCACAGTACAGTATGTTCTCCCTTTGTCTGGA
The DNA here is from genome assembly GCF_026437365.1 of Eucyclogobius newberryi. Taxonomy (NCBI): domain Eukaryota; kingdom Metazoa; phylum Chordata; class Actinopteri; order Gobiiformes; family Gobiidae; genus Eucyclogobius; species Eucyclogobius newberryi. The sequence goes on from NW_027315823.1 coordinate 5,693,883, forward strand.
ATGTTCCACAGTACAGTATGTTGTTCTCCCTTTGTCTGGAATGTTCCACAGTACAGTATGTTGTTCTCCCTTTGTCTGGAATGTTCCACAGTACAGTATGTTGTTCTCCCTTTGTCTGGAATGTTCCACAGTACAGTATGTTGTTCTCCCTTTGTCTGGAATGTTCCACAGTACAGTATGTTCTCCCTTTGTCTGGAATGTTCCACAGTACAGTATGTTCTCCCTTTGTCTGGAATGTTCCACAGTACAGTATGTTGTTCTCCCTTTGTCTGGAATGTTCCACAGTACAGTATGTTGTTCTCCCTTTGTCTGGAATGTTCCACAGTACAGTATGTTCTCCCTTTGTCTGGAATGTTCCACAGTACAGTATGTTGTTCTCCCTTTATCTGGAATGTTCCACAGTACAGTATGTTCTCCCTTTGTCTGGAATGTTCCACAGTACAGTATGTTGTTCTCCCTTTATCTGGAATGTTCCACAGTACATTTATTCAATGGCGGGTGTTTTTGTCGCTAGAAAAACACTGTGCTCTTGCTCCGGCGCTTGATCCATTGAGCTGCATAAGTTTAATGTCACACTGTGGAACATCTGAGTCGACTAGAAAAGACACTTTGTGCATTTTGAATTGTAATAATTTAACGTTCTGTGTCAGTGATTGAGAAAGAGAGAACACCGGAAAAAAACACGTTGCATCGTTTAAATCTGGTTTCATTTGGTTTCCGTCAGAATTGAATCGGAAATACCAGCGTTTAAGCGATCGGCGTGAACGTTACGCTCCGTCCTCTGCTTCCATTGAACATTTGTTTGGTGGAAGGACTCCTCGCTCCAGAACAATGGCGCTCTTGTTTCGCCGCCGCGCTCGTGTGTTTTCCACCGTCTAATTCTGGACCGGGGCTTTCCACATGTTCCCAGCCGCCAGAAACATTTGTGCATCCGAGACTTTATGAATCACACGCCTGGTCTGCCCGCTCGCCCTCACTCGCTGGCAAAAGTCCCCTCCCACTCCGCGCAGAGGTCGCCGCCCCAAACACAGGCCCGGTCGCGCACAGGTCGTTCTCCAGGCTCGGGTTGTGGACCTAAAAGTCATGTCTATATTTACCTTTTCTTCCCTAAACATTCATTATTACCACAGATTTAGGGATGTCGTGATTATTCATGTCACAATATAATCGTAAGGACCCAAAACGAATAATCGTGACAACTTTAGAGGTCAATTGAAGTATTTTTTGTTCATTATAAAGCCCCAAAAATAGACATAAATGTTAATAACCTTTTTTATTTGTCTGTTTTTCTCACATTTAACTTAATTTTGTGTTTTAGAAAGTTCAATGTGGTAAAAATCGGTCACAAACTTGAGGAACAGTCACATGTCAGAGCACGAGAATGAAGGAAAATGAAAGATTTCACAGTTTCTAATCATAAACGTGAATAATCGTTAAATTTCTCACAATAATTGTAACTCTGACATTTGATATTGTGACGTCCCGACCACAGAGCCACTGATATTGATGCAGAAACAAATATGGATTGAGAATTCAATTAAATGGATCGCTTTAGATTGATGTAATAAGACTTTATACAAGTTTTACTATTTGATTGTCTCTGTGTTTGATCTCTTCCGATACAAAGCTGTTCTGTAGTTACTTAAAGAATAAATAACTGTAACATAACGTACAAAATAAATGGTATTTTCAGTTTGGCCTGGTATCAACTGATAATAATTACATATATTCTGATACTTTGAAGAGGCTAAAATCATGAATTAATAATGAACGGTGTGAAATGGAGCAAAACGTCATAGTTCATGTCGTTCTTTTGCTGCTGCTGCAACAAGTCAATGCAAAAGAAGCTTATAATTTGACATATTGTGAGAGCATATTTGGGTTTTTTCATCTCTGATCTGCAAATACTTCAATACCAGAACTGAAAGGCTGAGTGTGTGCATTTCTTCTCCGTTCACGCACATGTAATGGTTGATGCGTGTCTTCTGTCCTCTCTCAGCCCAGCAGGTGTTGTACTGGTGCTCCCGGAACATGTCCGTGTGGAGCACGGTCTCCTTTAACCTGGCCGTGCTCATGAACCTGCTCGTGTGCCTGTTCTACCCTCTGGAGAGCGTGCACGGAGGTAAAAACACACAAAACGCTCTCTGCAGCACCGTCGCATCACCATCTGCTCCTCTGTTTAAGAGCTGCAGCTGTGTGCGCTTTGCTCATGTCCCTCAAACACCGTCGGCCGTCCAATACATATCAGTTAAGATCAGCGTTAACATGTATTTATGTATGTATTTATTGTATTTTTATGTATTTTATTTATTTTATTTATTTTATTTATTTTATTTATTTTATTTATTTTATTTATTTTATTTATTTTATTTATTTTATTTATTTTATTATTATTATTAGAACTCAAAACAAAAATAAACATATTAAGTAAATTAAATAAATACATTCAAACCGAACCAGGACCAGAGAAAACACAAGTAAAGGAATAAAATGAAAATAACACATTTTGTCCATTGTTTGTTAAATGTGTTTATTTTCCACTGCTCATGTCGGTGATGATGTTTGTCGCCAGGAGCACGTTCCAAAGGTATCCATCCACCGTCTCCATGGCAACATCACATTTTAACCCTTTGTGTGGGACCTGGAGTCTAAACTGTTTTTAGACACATTTTATCCAAAGCCCCACATGACTCCGTTGCATCACGAGTCGGCCCGTTTTCAGGACATTTTTCTGCCCCGGTCACATGCTCCGGTCACATGCTCCGGTCACATGCTCCGGTCACATGCTCCGGTCACATGCTCCGGTCACATGCTCCGGTCACATGCTCCGGTCACATGCTTCGGTCACATGCTCCGGTCACATGCTCCGGTCACATGCTCCGGTCACATGCTCCGGTCACATGCTCCGGTCACATGCTCCGGTCACATGCTCCGGTCACATGCTCCGGTCACATGCTCCGGTCACATGCTTCGGTCACATGCTCCGGTCACATGCTCCGGTCACATGCTCCGGTCACATGCTCCGGTCACATGCTCCGGTCACATGCTCCGGTCACATGCTCCGGTCACATGCTTCGGTCACATGCTCCGAGCCAAGCGTGAATGACCCGCTGCGCCCGGCGTGGGTCACCTGAGCGGGATTAGCTTGGACGCTAAGCCGCGCTCCGACAGAATTAGGCTTCTCAAATATTGTTCCGGAAGATCAAAGCTAAATATAAACTCAAGACTAAAGTATTTACTCATTCTCATGAAGCTCAAAATCATTAAAAAACTTTTTGTATTTTCCATTAAAAAAAAATTGTGTCTAAAACTAATGTGAGGGTGATTGATTTATTTGTATTTATACAACAGAAAAATACTTTTAGAGCTACAGTACTATCTACAGTACTATGAAGCTCTGGCTGAGGCAGTACTTCAGCTCTAAACACAAATGACTCAAATGATAACGCGACATTTCAGACAAATTCAGCCTTTTATCAGTATCATAATTCTTACTTTCTGATACATATTTGTGTTTAAAACAACAATGTGTCTGTACTGATCATGTCACATTGTTTTGAGAATTAATTAACTGAGATTAAGTGGAAACTTGAGGAAGAGTCACATGACAGAATCTCCCCCTCTTCTCTTCCTCCTCCCTCTCCTCCCTCTCTTCCTCTTCCCATCCTCCTCCCTCTCTTCCCTCTCCTCTCTCTCCTCCTCCCTCTCCTCCCCCTCTCCTCCTCCCCCTGTTCTCCTCTTCCCTCTCCACCTCCCTCGCTTCCCCTCTCCTCCTCCCTCTCCTCCCCCTCTCTTCCCCTCATTCCTCTCTCCTCCTCTCCTCCCTCTCTTCCTCCTCCCTCTCTCCTCTCCTCCCCCTCTCTTCCTCCCTCTGTTCCTCTCCTCCTCCCTCTCTCCTCCTCCCTCTCTCCTCCTCTCCCTCTCTTTCTCCTCCCTCTCTCCTCCTCCTCTCTCTCCTCCCCCTGTCTTCCCCCCTCCCTCTTTCCTCCTCCCTCTCTTCCTCCTCCTCCTCCCTCTCCTACCCCTCTCCTCCTCTTCCTCTCCTCCTCCCTCTCTCCTCCCCCCTCTCCTCCTCCCTCTCTCCTCCTCCCTTTCTTCCTCTTCCTCCTCCCTCTCTCCTCCTCCTCCTCCTCCCTCTCTCCTCCTCTCCTCCTCTCTCTCTCCTCCTCCTCCTCCTCCTCCCTCTCTCTCCCTCCTCCTCGTCCCTCTCTCCTCCTCCTCCTCCTCCTCCTCTCCTCCTCTCTCGCTCCTCCTCCTCCCTCTCTCTCCCTCCTCCTCGTCCCTCTCTCCTCCTCTCCTCCTCCCTCTCTTCCCCTCATCCCTCTCTCCTCATCCTCCTCCTCCTCCCTCTCTCTCCCTCCTCCTCGTCTCTCTCTCCTCCTCCTCCTCCTCTTCCTCCTCCCTCTCTCCCTCCTCCTCGTCCCTCTCTCCCTCCTCCTCGTCCCTCTCTCCTCCTCTCCTCCTCCTCTTCCTCCTCCCTCTCTCTCCCTCCTCCTCGTCCCTCTCTCCTCCTCTCCTCCTCCTCCTCCTCCTCTTCCTCCTCCCTCTCTCTCCCTCCTCCTCGTCCCTCTCTCCACCTCTCCTCCTCCTCTTCCTCCTCCCTCTCTCTCCCTCCTCCTCGTCCCTCTCTCCTCCTCTCCTCCTCCTCCTCCTCCTCCCTCTTTCTCCCTCCTCCTCGTCCCTCTCTCCTCCTCTCCTCCTCCTCCTCCTCTTCCTCCTCTCTCTCTCCCTCCTCCTCGTCCCTCTCTCCTCCTCTTCTCCTCCTCCTCCTCCTCCTCTTCCTCCTCCCTCTCTCTCCCTCCTCCTCGTCCCTCTCTCCTCCTCTCCTCCTCCCTCTCTTCCTCTGAAATGCAGTAGATGTGGGTCAGTGTGTTGCTGTACGTATGTGGCCGAGTGCCTCTGGCTGAACCTGAGCTAACACATGTAGCCTGACCTTTAACCTTTAGCATTAGCCACCAGCTTCTGTAGCTAATTGTGTGCGAGTTGAGCTAATGTATTGTTTTATTATTTTATTAGATCCCTATTGTCTGCCCATTTAGTGCCGTCCTCAGGTCCTCTTTAAAACATAAAAAAGAATATTGAAATTACAACGAGAATGAGTCAGTAATTGTGCTAATGCTAAATGCTAACGTTAAACTTCACTTGTTCGAGCGGAGCTGGAGAGAAAAGGTACTTACTGTCCTGTATACCAGTCCAATAAGATATGATAACATTATTTACAAAGGAAGTATAAGCGAATACCATCCATCCATTTTCTACCGCTTGGTCCCTTTCGGGGTCGCGGGTGACTGGAGCCTATCCCAGTGACTTCGGGCCTTAGGTGGGGTACACCCTGGACAGTGGCCAACTTGTCGCAGGGCCAGCACAGAGACATAGACATTACAGACAGTTCACTCTCACATTCATTCACTAGGGCCAATTTAGAGTCACCAATTTTGCCTAACACATGCATGTCTTTGGACGGTGGGAGGAAGCCAGAGAACCCGGAGAGAACCCACGGTAACACAGGGAGAACATGCAGACTCCACCCAGAGAGATCATGTGATGTTGGTTTGGTCCGGGAATCGAACCCATGATCTCCTTCTTGGGAGGCAAGAGCGCTATCCGCCTTTTCCACCGTGCACCCAGACGAATACCAGTATATATTTTTAAAGTGTAGTATAAAGTGTAGTACAAAGTCTAGTTGTTGTTGTTCATCCAATTGTTGCATTACCGCCAGTACAAAGTCTAGTACAAAGTCTAGTACAAAGTCTAGTACAAAGTGTAGTATAAAGTGTAGTACAGAGTGTAGTACAAAGTGTAGTACAAAGTGTAGTACAAAGTATAGTACAAAGTGTAGTATAAAGTGTAGTACAAAGATCTTTCCAGCGCCTTCAACACCATCCAGCCGCTGCTCCTGAGGGACAAGCTGGAGACGGCTGGTGTGGAGTATGACCTGGCAGAGTGGATCCTGGACTACCTCACAGACCGACCCCAGTTTGTGAGAGCCCGGAACTGTGTGTCTGACACTCGGACCTGCAGTGTGGGGGCGCCCCAGGGCACTGTCCTTGCGCCCTTTCTCTTCACCCTTTACACTGCAGACTTCAGACATGACACAGACAGCTGTGTCCTGCAGAAGTTCTCTGACGACTCTGCCATCATCGGACTCATCACGGACGACGATGACGAGGAGTACAGAGGACTGGCGCAGGACTTTGTGGACTGGTGTCAGCGGAACCACCTCCTCATCAACGCGGGGAAGACCAAGGAGATGGTGGTGGATTTCCGCAGACGCCACCCCACTGCCCCCTCACCAGTGAACATCCAGGGACGGGACATTGAGAGAGTGGACTCATACAAGTACCTGGGTGTTCATCTGAACCACAAACTGGACTGGACTCATAACACAGACGCACTGTACAGGAAGAGCCAGAGTCGGCTCTACCTCCTGAGGAGACTCAGGTCTTTTGGAGTGACAGGGCCACTCCTGAAGACCTTCTACGACTCTGTGGTGGCATCAGCCCTCCTGTACGGTGTGGCCTGCTGGAGCAGCAGCATCACAGAGAGGGAGAGGAAGAGGCTGGACAGAGTCATCAAGAAGTCCAGCTCCGTCCTGGGCTGTGCTCTGGACTCGGTGCAGGAGGTGGGGGACAGGAGGGTCCTGGCTAGATTCACATCTATGCTGGACCATGAGTGTCGCCCCCTGCAGGACACTCTCTCCGCTCTGGAGAGCAGCTTCAGTGAGAGACTGATCCACCCTCGATGTGTGAAGGAAAGGTTCCGTAGGTCTTTCCTTCCTGCTGCTGTCAGACTTTATAACAAAAACTGTTAGTACTGAACACTCGCAATACTGACCTAACCTAATACTGATGTGCAATTCTGTCGTATGTGCAATTACTGTTAGAATTCATGTGCAATTCATGTGCAATTACTGTGAAATTCATGTGCAATCTATCTGCTGTCGTGACACATATTCATGTGCAATTACTGTCGGGATCACATGCAATGGTATTTATTTATTTATTTATTTGTCTATGGGAGTTTTTATTTATTTATAGGAGATCTTCTACTGAAAGTGTTTTTCAGACTTCCTATAAGTGATCTGTTCTTCTGTATCTACCTCTGTATCTACCTGCGTTGCACCAATGAAATTTCCCCATGTGGGACAATAAAGGAATATCTTATCTTATCTAGTACAAAGTCTAGTACAAAGTGTGGTACAAAGTGTAGTATAAAGTCTAGTACAAAGTGTGGTACAAAGTGTAGTACAATGTGTGGTACAAAGTGTAGTACAAAGTGTGGTACAAAGTCTAGTATAAAGTCTAGTACAAAGTGTGGTACAAAGTGTAGTACAAAGTGTGGTACAAAGTCTAGTATAAAGTCTAGTACAAAGTGTGGTACAAAGTGTAGTACAAAGTATAGTACAAAGTGTAGTACAAAGTATAGTACAAAGTGTAGTATAAAGTCTAGTACAAAGTGTGGTACAAAGTGTAGTACAAAGTGTGGTACAAAGTCTAGTATAAAGTCTAGTACAATGTGTGGTACAAAGTGTAGTACAAAGTATAGTACAAAGTGTGGTACAAAGTGTAGTACAATGTGTGGTACAAAGTGTAGTACAAAGTGTAGTATAAAGTCTAGTATAAAGTCTAGTACAAAGTCTAGTACAAAGTCTAGTATAAAGTGTAGTACAAAGTGTAGTACAAAGTATAGTACAAAGTGTAGTATAAAGTGTAGTACAAAGTGTAGTATAAAGTGTAGTACAAAGTGTAGTATAAAGTGTAGTACAAAGTGTAGTATAAAGTATAGTACAAAGTGTAGTATAAAGTGTAGTACAAAGTGTAGTATAAAGTGTAGTTGTTGTTGTTGTTGTTGTTGTTGTTGTTGTTTTATGGCGGTTGGCATCCAATTGTTGCATTACCGCCAGACTTTATTCCTCAGACTCTGTCGTAGTCCGTAAAAGTACTCCTTCCATTGCTTTGGTGTTACAAAGCCCATGAGGTCATGATATGTCTTTGTGACTACAAAGTGTAGTATAAAGTGTAGTACAAAGTGTAGTATAAAGTGTAGTACAAAGTGTAGTACAAAGTATAGTACAAAGTGTAGTATAAAGTGTAGTACAAAGTGTAGTATAAAGTATAGTACAAAGTGTAGTATAAAGTGTAGTACAAAGTGTAGAATAAAGTATAGTACAAAGTGTAGAATAAAGTATAGTACAAAGTGTAGAATAAAGTATAGTACAAAGTGTAGTATAAAGTGTAGTACAAAGTGTCGTATAGTGTCTGTTGCACTGCGGTGTTTCCCTCGTCCTCATGAATGTTTGAGGCGGAGGTATTTTTAGCTCGACTGTTATGCAAGAGGCACCTGTCATGTGATCTCTGCAGGAGAGAGTTAGAGAAGAGGAGGAGGAGAGGAAGAGAAGAGGGAGAAAGATGGAGGAGAAGAGGGAGAGAAGAGAAGAGGGGGAGAAGAAGGAGAGGAGAGAAGAGGAAGAGAAGAGGGGGAGAAGAGGAAGAGAAGAGGGGGAGAAGAAGGAGAGGAGAGAAGAGGAAGAGAAGAGGGGGAGAAGAGGAAGAGAAGAGGGGGAGAAGAAGGAGAGGAGAGAAGAGGGGGAGAAGAGGAAGAGAAGAGGGGGAGAAGAGGGAGAGAAGAGGAAGAGATGAGGGGGAGAAGAGGAGGAGAAGAAGGAGAGGAGAGAAGACGGGGAGAAGAGGAAGAGAAGAGGGAGAGAAGAGGAAGAGATGAGGGGGAGAAGAGGGAGAGAAGAGGGAGGCGGACGGAGAAGAAGAGGGAGAGAAGATGGGGAGAAGAGGGAGAAAGATGGTGGAGAAGAGGGAGAGAAGAGAGAGAGAAGAGGGAGAGAAGATGGGGAGAAGAGGGGGAGAAAAGAGAGGCAGACGGGGGAGAAGAGGGAGAGAAACATTATATTTATGGCAGTGTTTATTTGAAGCTTAAAAGGACAGTACCAACTTAAAGGGACAGTACCAACTTAAAGGGACAGTACCTACTTAAAGGGACAGTACCCACTTAAAGGGACAGTACCCGCTTAAAGGGACGGTACCCACTTAAAGGGACGGTACCCACTGAAAGGGACAGTACCCACTTAAAGGGACAGTACCAACTTAAAGGGACAGTACCCACTTAAAGGGACAGTACCAACTTAAAGGGACAGTACCCACTTAAAGGGACAGTACCAACTTAAAGGGACAGTACCCACTTAAAGGGACAGTACCCAATTAAAGGGACAGTACCCACTTAAAGGGACGGTACCCGCAAACATGAACGACGTCACAGGTTCAGCCTGAACTAATTTGGAAGAAAGATTTTTTGTTGAATTATACATTTGACTGAAATATGAACAACAAAACTAAGATAATGTCACGTTTGTAGTAGTTCAAATTCAGTTTTTGATTCTGGGGAAAAGGCGCGATACTTTGGACCAACTTAGAACGTAGATGACTCAACTTTTTTTGAATAATGTCACTTGAATGAATGTGTGGAAAGCCTTTGCAGCTGAACGTGTTTGTGAGCTTGGCCTGAGCCTTGAACCCAGAGCCTTGAACCCAGAGCCTTGAACCCAGAGCCTTGAACCCAGAGCCTTGAACCCAGAGCCTTGAACCCAGAGCCTTGAACCCAGAACCTTGAACCCAGAGCCTTGAACCCAGAGCCTTGAACCCAGAGCCTTGAACCCAGAACCTTGAACCCAGAGCCTTGAACCCAGAGCCTTGAACCCAGAGCCTTGAACCCAGAGCCTTGAACCCTGAACCCTGAACCTTGAACCCAGAGCCTTGAACCCTGAACCTTGAACCCAGAGCCTTGAACCCAGAGCCTTGAACCCAGAGCCTTGAACCCAGAGCCTTGAACCCAGAGCCTTGAACCCAGAGCCTTGAACCCAGAGCCTTGAACCCAGAGCCTTGAACCCAGAACCTTGAACCCAGAGCCTTGAACCCAGAGCCTTGAACCCAGAGCCTTGAACCCAGAACCTTGAACCCAGAGCCTTGAACCCAGAGCCTTGAACCCAGAGCCTTGAACCCAGAGCCTTGAACCCTGAACCCTGAACCTTGAACCCAGAGCCTTGAACCCTGAACCTTGAACCCAGAGCCTTGAACCCAGAGCCTTGAACCCAGAGCCTTGAACCCAGAGCCTTGAACCCTGAGCCTTGAACCCAGAGCCTTGAACCCAGAGCCTTGAACCCAGAACCTTGAACCCAGAGCCTTGAACCCAGAGCCTTGAACCCTGAACCTTGAACCCAGAGCCTTAAACCCAGAGCCTTGAACCCAGAGCCTTGAACCCAGAGCCTTGAACCCTGAACCTTGAACCCAGAGCCTTGAACCCAGAGCCTTGAACCCAGAGCCTTGAACCCAGAGCCTTGAACCCAGAACCTTGAATCCAGAGCCTTGAACCCAGAGCCTTGAACCCAGAGCCTTGAACCCAGAGCCTTGAACCCAGAGCCTTGAACCCAGAGCCTTGAACCCAGAACCTTGAATCCAGAACCTTGAACCCAGAGCCTTGAACCCTGAACCTTGAACCCAGAGCCTTAAACCAAGAGCCTTGAACCCAGAGCCTTGAACCCAGAACCTTGAACCCAGAGCCTTGAACCCAGAGCCTTGAACCCTGAACCTTGAACCCAGAGCCTTGAACCCAGAGCCTTGAACCCAGAGCCTTGAACCCAGAGCCTTGAACCCAGAGCCTTGAACCCTGAACCTTGAACCCAGAGCCTTGAACCCTGAACCTTGAACCCAGAGCCTTGAACCCAGAGCCTTGAACCCAGAGCCTTGAACCCAGAGCCTTGAACCCTGAGCCTTGAACCCAGAGCCTTGAACCCAGAGCCTTGAACCCAGAGCCTTGAACCCTGAGCCTTGAACCCAGAGCCTTGAACCCTGAACCTTGAACCCAGAGCCTTGAACCCAGAGCCTTGAACCCAGAACCTTGAACCCAGAGTCTTGAACCCAGAGCCTTGAACCCTGAACCTTGAACCCAGAGCCTTAAACCCAGAGCCTTGAACCCTGAGCCTTGAACCCAGAGCCTTGAACCCTGAACCTTGAACCCAGAGCCTTGAACCCAGAGCCTTGAACCCAGAGCCTTGAACCCAGAGCCTTGAACCCAGAGCCTTGAACCCAGAACCTTGAATCCAGAGCCTTGAACCCAGAGCCTTGAACCCAGAGCCTTGAACCCAGAGCCTTGAACCCAGAGCCTTGAACCCAGAACCTTGAATCCAGAGCCTTGAACCCAGAGCCTTGAACCCTGAACCTTGAACCCAGAGCCTTAAACCAAGAGCCTTGAACCCAGAGCCTTGAACCCAGAACCTTGAACCCAGAGCCTTGAACCCAGAGCCTTGAACCCTGAACCTTGAACCCAGAGCCTTGAACCCAGAGCCTTGAACCCAGAGCCTTGAACCCAGAGCCTTGAACCCAGAGCCTTGAACCCAGAACCTTGAACCCAGAGCCTTGAACCCAGAGCCTTGAACCCAGAACCTTGAACCCAGAGCCTTGAACCCAGAGCCTTGAACCCTGAACCTTGAACCCAGAGCCTTGAACCCAGAGCCTTGAACCCAGAGCCTTGAACCCAGAGCGTGAGATAAGCGCTGACACACTTGTGTACAGTATGTGTGTCTCCATGTACCGTACTCTAATCCTAGATAAGCCCATTCCAGCTCCATGTAGGAGCCTGTCACCGACGGCAACGGTACCTCCTTCAAACTGGCCAATCAGCACTGAATGTAAATACGATAAACTTTAACTACTCTCGAGAAAAACACAATTATTATTTTTTGATTCATAACAAAAGAATAAACACAGAAAAGAGAGAAAAGACATAAATAAATCGACATCCAATGAAAAGAAAAAAAGAGAAAAATCACGACACACGAAACCCAAAGAAAACGTCCCATTTAGTCCAAAGTCTGTCAAATTTGTCAATTTTTGAATCAATTCTGTACGTTATCTTTTCCATTTTAACGAATGTCCAGGATCATGTTGGTCCAGTCGTTGATTGTCGATGAAGAAAAACACATTTGACCATTGGTTGGGTTGTCAGAGGTGACCACAGTGGGGGAGGGGGCGTCAAATCTACAGTAGAAGGAGACATTTCTGGTAAGAGACAGGTAAAGAAGCTCAATTATACCTGTCGTCGTGCTCCTCTGCTCTGGTATAATCGAGCCTCTTTACCTGTCTCTCACCTGTCGTTGTGCTCCTCTGCTCTGGTATAATCGAGCCTCTTTACCTGTCTCTCACCTGTCGTTGTGCTCCTCTGCTCTGGTATAATCGAGCCTCTTTACCTGTCTCTCACCTGTCGTTGTGCTCCTCTGCTCTGGTATAATCGAACCTCTTTACCTGTCTCTCACCTGTCGTTGTGCTCCTCTGCTCTGGTATAATCGAACCTCTTTACCTGTCTCTCACCTGTCGTCGTGCTCCTCTGCTCTGGTATAATCGAGCCTCTTTACCTGTCTCTCACCTGTCGTTGTGCTCCTCTGCTCTGGTATAATCGAGCCTCTTTACCTGTCTCTCACCTGTCGTTGTGCTCCTCTGCTCTGGTATAATCGAGCCTCTTTACCTGTCTCTCACCTGTCGTTGTGCTCCTCTGCTCTGGTATAATCGAACCTCTTTACCTGTCTCTCACCTGTCGTTGTGCTCCTCTGCTCTGGTATAATCGAACCTCTTTACCTGTCTCTCACCTGTCGTTGTGCTCCTCTGCTCTGGTATAATCGAGCCTCTTTACCTGTCTCTCACCTGTCGTTGTGCTCCTCTGCTCTGGTATAATCGAGCCTCTTTACCTGTCTCTCACCTGTCGTCGTGCTCCTCTGCTCTGGTATAATCGAACCTCTTTACCTGTCTCTCACCTGTCGTCGTGCTCCTCTGCTCTGGTATAATCGAGCCTCTTTACCTGTCTCTCACCTGTCGTCGTGCTTCTCTGCTCTGGTATAATCGAGCCTCTTTACCTGTCTCTCTCCTGTCGTCGTGCTCCTCTGCTCTGGTATAATCGAGCCTCTTTACCTGTCTCTCACCTGTCGTCGTGCTCCTCTGCTCTGGTATAATCGAGCCTCTTTACCTGTCTCTCACCTGTCGTAGTGCTCCTCTGCTCTGGTATAATCGAGCCTCTTTACCTGTCTCTCACCTGTCGTTGTGCTCCTCTGCTCTGGTATAATCGAGCCTCTTTACCTGTCTCTCACCTGTCGTTGTGCTCCTCTGCTCTGGTATAATCGAGCCTCTTTACCTGTCTCTCACCTGTCGTTGTGCTCCTCTGCTCTGGTATAATCGAGCCTCTTTACCTGTCTCTCACCTGTCGTTGTGCTCCTCTGCTCTGGTATAATCGAGCCTCTTTACCTGTCTCTCACCTGTCGTTGTGCTCCTCTGCTCTGGTATAATCGAGCCTCTTTACCTGTCTCTCACCTGTCGTTGTGCTCCTCTGCTCTGGTATAATCGAACCTCTTTACCTGTCTCTCACCTGTCGTTGTGCTCCTCTGCTCTGGTATAATCGAACCTCTTTACCTGTCTCTCACCTGTCGTTGTGCTCCTCTGCTCTGGTATAATCGAGCCTCTTTACCTGTCTCTCACCTGTCGTTGTGCTCCTCTGCTCTGGTATAATCGAGCCTCTTTACCTGTCTCTCACCTGTCGTCGTGCTCCTCTGCTCTGGTATAATCGAACCTCTTTACCTGTCTCTCACCTGTCGTCGTGCTCCTCTGCTCTGGTATAATCGAGCCTCTTTACCTGTCTCTCACCTGTCGTCGTGCTTCTCTGCTCTGGTATAATCGAGCCTCTTTACCTGTCTCTCTCCTGTCGTCGTGCTCCTCTGCTCTGGTATAATCGAGCCTCTTTACCTGTCTCTCACCTGTCGTCGTGCTCCTCTGCTCTGGTATAATCGAGCCTCTTTACCTGTCTCTCACCTGTCGTAGTGCTCCTCTGCTCTGGTATAATCGAGCCTCTTTACCTGTCTCTCACCTGTCGTTGTGCTCCTCTGCTCTGGTATAATCGAGCCTCTTTACCTGTCTCTCACCTGTCGTTGTGCTCCTCTGCTCTGGTATAATCGAGCCTCTTTACCTGTCTCTCACCTGTCGTTGTGCTCCTCTGCTCTGGTATAATCGAGCCTCTTTACCTGTCTCTCACCTGTCGTTGTGCTCCTCTGCTCTGGTATAATCGAGCCTCTTTACCTGTCTCTCTCCTGTCGTCGTGCTCCTCTGCTCTGGTATAATCGTGCCTCTTTACCTGTCTCTCACCTGTCGTCGTGCTCCTCTGCTCTGGTATAATCGAGCCTCTTTACCTGTCTCTCACCTGTCGTTGTGCTCCTCTGCTCTGGTATAATCGAGCCTCTTTACCTGTCTCTCACCTGTCGTTGTGCTCCTCTGCTCTGGTATAATCGAGCCTCTTTACCTGTCTCTCACCTGTCGTCGTGCTCCTCTGCTCTGGTATAATCGAGCCTCTTTACCTGTCTCTCACCTGTCGTCGTGCTCCTCTGCTCTGGTATAATCGAGCCTCTTTACCTGTCTCTCACCTGTCGTTGTGCTCCTCTGCTCTGGTATAATCGAGCCTCTTTACCTGTCTCTCACCTGTCGTCGTGCTCCTCTGCTCTGGTATAATCGAGCCTCTTTACCTGTCTCTCACCTGTCGTTGTGCTCCTCTGCTCTGGTATAATCGAGCCTCTTTACCTGTCTCTCACCTGTCGTCGTGCTCCTCTGCTCTGGTATAATCGAGCCTCTTTACCTGTCTCTCACCTGTCGTCGTGCTCCTCTGCTCTGGTATAATCGAGCCTCTTTACCTGTCTCTCACCTGTCGTCGTGCTCCTCTGCTCTGGTATAATCGAGCCTCTTTACCTGTCTCTCACCTGTCGTCGTGCTCCTCTGCTCTGGTATAATCGAGCCTCTTTACCTGTCTCTCACCTGTCGTTGTGCTCCTCTGCTCTGGTATAATCGAGCCTCTTTACCTGTCTCTCACCTGTCGTCGTGCTCCTCTGCTCTGGTATAATCGAGCCTCTTTACCTGTCTCTCACCTGTCGTCGTGCTCCTCTGCTCTGGTATAATCGAGCCTCTTTACCTGTCTCTCACCTGTCGTCGTGCTCCTCTGCTCTGGTATAATCGAGCCTCTTTACCTGTCTCTCACCTGTCGTCGTGCTCCTCTGCTCTGGTATAATCGAGCCTCTTTACCTGTCTCTCACCTGTCGTTGTGCTCCTCTGCTCTGGTATAATCGAGCCTCTTTACCTGTCTCTCACCTGTCGTCGTGCTCCTCTGCTCTGGTATAATCGAGCCTCTTTACCTGTCTCTCTCCTGTCGTCGTGCTCCTCTGCTCTGGTATAATCGAGCCTCTTTACCTGTCTCTCACCTGTCGTTGTGCTCCTCTGCTCTGGTATAATCGAGCCTCTTTACCTGTCTCTCACCTGTCGTCGTGCTCCTCTGCTCTGGTATAATCGAGCCTCTTTACCTGTCTCTCACCTGTCGTTGTGCTCCTCTGCTCTGGTATAATCGAGCCTCTTTACCTGTCTCTCACCTGTCGTTGTGCTCCTCTGCTCTGGTATAATCGAGCCTCTTTACCTGTCTCTCACCTGTCGTTGTGCTCCTCTGCTCTGGTATAATCGAGCCTCTTTACCTGTCTCTCACCTGTCGTTGTGCTCCTCTGCTCTGGTATAATCGAGCCTCTTTACCTGTCTCTCACCTGTCGTCGTGCTCCTCTGCTCTGGTATAATCGAGCCTCTTTACCTGTCTCTCACCTGTCGTTGTGCTCCTCTGCTCTGGTATAATCGAGCCTCTTTACCTGTCTCTCACCTGTCGTTGTGCTCCTCTGCTCTGGTATAATCGAGCCTCTTTACCTGTCTCTCACCTGTCGTTGTGCTCCTCTGCTCTGGTATAATCGAGCCTCTTTACCTGTCTCTCACCTGTCGTTGTGCTCCTCTGCTCTGGTATAATCGAGCCTCTTTACCTGTCTCTCACCTGTCGTTGTGCTCCTCTGCTCTGGTATAATCGAGCCTCTTTACCTGTCTCTCACCTGTCGTCGTGCTCCTCTGCTCTGGTATAATCGAGCCTCTTTACCTGTCTCTCACCTGTCGTCGTGCTCCTCTGCTCTGGTATAATCGAGCCTCTTTACCTGTCTCTCACCTGTCGTCGTGCTCCTCTGCTCTGGTATAATCGAGCCTCTTTACCTGTCTCTCACCTGTCGTTGTGCTCCTCTGCTCTGGTATAATCGAGCCTCTTTACCTGTCTCTCACCTGTCGTTGTGCTCCTCTGCTCTGGTATAATCGAGCCTCTTTACCTGTCTCTCACCTGTCGTTGTGCTCCTCTGCTCTGGTATAATCGAGCCTCTTTACCTGTCTCTCACCTGTCGTTGTGCTCCTCTGCTCTGGTATAATCGAGCCTCTTTACCTGTCTCTCACCTGTCGTTGTGCTCCTCTGCTCTGGTATAATCGAGCCTCTTTACCTGTCTCTCACCTGTCGTCGTGCTCCTCTGCTCTGGTATAATCGAGCCTCTTTACCTGTCTCTCACCTGTCGTCGTGCTCCTCTGCGCAGGTATCATCGAGCCTCTTTACCTGTCTCTCACCTGTCGTCGTGCTCCTCTGCGCAGGTATCATCGAGCCGCACCTGTCCCTGCTGCTGTGGGCGGGGGTTTTGGCGTCTCTGGTCATCGTGGTCATCATGCCTCAGCCTATGGGCATCCGCGCCCTCGTCATCGTCACCATCCTGCGCCTCATCTTCTCTGTGGGACTGGAGCCCACGCTGTTCCTCCTTGGAGCCTTCAACGTGAGTCCAAAAGTCTCTGACCCCCAGATACTGACCCCCAGATACTGACCCCAAATACTGACCCCCAAATCCTGACCCCCAGATACTGACCCCCAGATACTGACCCCCAAATACTGACCCTCAGATACTGACCCTCAGATACTGACCCCCAGATACTGACCCCCAAATACTGACCCCCAGATACTGACCCCAGATACTGACCCCCAGATACTGACCCCAGATACTGACCCCCAGATACTGACCCCAGACACTGACCCCCAAATACTGACCCCCAGATACTGACCCCCAAATACTGACCCCAGATACTGACCCCCAGATACTGACCCCAGATACTGACCCCAGACACTGACCCCCAAATACTGACCCCCAGATACTGACCCCCAAATACTGACCCCAGATACTGACCCCCAGATACTGACCCCCAAATACTGACCCCCAAATACTGACCCCCAAATACTGACCCCAGATACTGACCCCCAGATACTGACTCCAAGATACTGACCCCAGATACTGACCCCAGACACTGACCCCCAAATACTGACCCCCAGATACTGACCCCCAGATACTGACCCCCAAATACTGACCCCAGATACTGACCCCAGATACTGACCCCCAGATACTGACCCCAGACTGACCCCCAAATACTGACCCCAGATACTGACCCCCAGATACTGACCCCAGACTGACCCCCAAATACTGACCCCAGACACTGACCCCCAAATACTGACCCCAGATACTGACCCCAGATACTCACCCCAAGATACTGACCCCCAGATACTGACCCCCGACACTGACCCCCAAATACTGACCCCCAGATACTGACCCCCAGATACTGACCCCAGATACTGACCCCAGATACTGACCCCGGACACTGACCCCCAAATACTGACCCCAGATACTGACCCCCAGATACTGACCCCAGATACTGACCCCAGATACTGACCCCAGATACTGACCCCCAGATACTGACCCCAGATACTGACCCCCAAATACTGACCCCAGATACTGACCCCCAAATACTGACTCCCAAATACTGACCCCCAGACTCTCCCAATGAAGCAAAACTGAACATTTCAGAGTGAGTTTGTGTCCAGCCTCAGGCACACCTGCCACAGCTGTGAGGGGGATGATTATGAATATTAACAGTAAGACAAGACTCAGGAAAAATGGAAACGACAGTGTTTTTGTTCAGTGTAAATTGTTCTTTAAATAGTTATTTTTTATTGTTGCTCTTTATTTAACCTGGAAAGTCCCAGAGGGGAGGAGCCTATTCTACATGTTTTTGACACAGGGAGAACATGCAAACTCCACAGAAAGGCCTGCATCTGGTTTAAATCTTGCTTTACTAAACCTGTTTCACCAGTTTTACTTCTCATCTCTCTCTCCCTCTCTCTCTCTGGTGGTTGAACTCTAATGCCCATGTCTCCCTTCCCTCTCTCTCTTCTCTTATGCCCATATCTGCTCTCTTTCTCCCTCTCTCTCCCTCTCTCTCTCCCTCTCTCTTCCTCTCTCTTCTCCCCTGCTCTCTCCCTCTCCTCCCCCTGCTCTCTCTTCTCTCATGCCCATATCTGCTCTCTCTCCTCTCTCTCTCATCTCTCACTCTGCTCTCTCTCTTTCTCCCTCTCTTCTACCCTGCTCTCTCTCCTCTCTCTCCTCTCTCTTCTCCCCCTGCTCTCTCTCCTCTGCTCTCTCTCTCTCTCCCGCTCTCTCTCCTCCCCATGCTCTCTCTCTTTTCTCATGCCCCTGTCTGCTCTCTCTCTCTCCCTCTCTTCTACCCTGCTCTCTCTCGCTTCTCTCTCCTGCCCCTGCTCTCTCTCTCCTCCCCCTGCTCTCTCTCTTCTCTCCCTGCTCTCTCTCTTCTCCCCTGCTCTCTCTCTTCTCCCCTGCTCTCTCTCTTCTCCCCTGCTCTCTCTCTTCTCCCTCTGCTCTCTCTCTCCTCCCCCTGCTCTCTCTCTCTCCCCCTGCTCTCTCTCTTCTCCCCCTGCTCTCTCTCTTCTCCCCTGCTCTCTCTCTCCTCCCCCTGCTCTCTCTCGTCTCCCCCGCTCTCTCTCTCTTCTCCCCCTGCTCTCTCTCGTCTCCCCTGCTCTCTCTCTTCTCCCCCTGCTCTCTCTCTCTCCCTGCTCTCTCTTCTCCCCTGCTCTCTCTCTTCTCCCCTGCTCTCTCTCTCACCCCCTGCTCTCTCTCTTCTCCCCTGCTCTCTCTCTTCTCCCCTGCTCTCTCTCTTCTCCCTCTGCTCTCTCTCTCCTCCCCCTGCTCTCTCTCTCTCCCCCTGCTCTCTCTCTTCTCCCCCTGCTCTCTCTCTTCTCCCCTGCTCTCTCTCTCCTCCCCCTGCTCTCTCTCGTCTCCCCCGCTCTCTCTCTCTTCTCCCCCTGCTCTCTCTCGTCTCCCCTGCTCTCTCTCTTCTCCCCCTGCTCTCTCTCTCTCCCTGCTCTCTCTTCTCCCCTGCTCTCTCTCTTCTCCCCTGCTCTCTCTCTCACCCCCTGCTCTCTCTCTTCTCCCCTGCTCTCTCTCTTCTCCCCTGCTCTCTCTCTTCTCCCTCTGCTCTCTCTCTCCTCCCCCTGCTCTCTCTCTCTCCCCCTGCTCTCTCTCTTCTCCCCCTGCTCTCTCTCTTCTCCCCTGCTCTCTCTCTCCTCCCCCTGCTCTCTCTCGTCTCCCCTGCTCTCTCTCGTCTCCCCTGCTCTCTCTCTCTTCTCCCCTGCTCTCTCTCGTCTCCCCTGCTCTCTCTCGTCTCCCCTGCTCTCTCTCTCTTCTCCCCCTGCTCTCTCTCTTCTCCCTCTGCTCTCTCTCTCCTCCCCCTGCTCTCTCTCTCTCCCCCTGCTCTCTCTCTTCTCCCCCTGCTCTCTCTCTTCTCCCCTGCTCTCTCTCTCCTCCCCCTGCTCTCTCTCGTCTCCCCTGCTCTCTCTCTCTTCTCCCCCTGCTCTCTCTCGTCTCCCCTGCTCTCTCTCTCTTCTCCCCTGCTCTCTCTCTTCTCCCCTGCTCTCTCTCGTCTCCCCTGCTCTCTCTCGTCTCCCCTGCTCTCTCTCGTCTCCCCTGCTCTCTCTCTCTTCTCCCCTGCTCTCTCTCGTCTCCCCTGCTCTCTCTCTCTTCTCCCCTGCTCTCTCTCGTCTCCCCTGCTCTCTCTCTCTCCCCCTGCTCTCTCTCTCTTCTCCCCTGCTCTCTCTCTCTCCCCCTGCTCTCTCTTGTCCCCCCTGCTCTCTCTCTCTTCTCCCCTGCTCTCTCTCTCTTCTCCCCTGCTCTCTCTTCTCCCCTGCTCTCTCTCTCTTCTCCCCTGCTCTCTCTCTTCTCCCCTGCTCTCTCTCTCTTCTCCCCTGCTCTCTCTCTCTCCCCCTGCTCTCTCTTGTCCCCCCTGCTCTCTCTCTCTTCTCCCCTGCTCTCTCTCTCTTCTCCCCTGCTCTCTCTTCTCCCCTGCTCTCTCTCTCTTCTCCCCTGCTCTCTCTCTCTCCTGCCCCTGCTCTCTCTCTTCTCCCCTGCTCTCTCTCTTCTCCCCTGCTCTCTCTCTCTTCTCCCCTGCTCTCTCTCTTCTCCCCTGCTCTCTCTCTCTCCTGCCCCTGCTCTCTCTCTTCTCCCCTGCTCTCTCTCTTCTCCCCTGCTCTCTCTCTCTTCTCCCCTGCTCTCTCTCTTCTCCCCTGCTCTCTCTCTCTCCCCCTGCTCTCTCTTGTCCCCCCTGCTCTCTCTCTCTTCTCCCCTGCTCTCTCTCTCTTCTCCCCTGCTCTCTCTTCTCCCCTGCTCTCTCTCTCTTCTCCCCTGCTCTCTCTCTCTCCTGCCCCTGCTCTCTCTCTTCTCCCCTGCTCTCTCTCTTCTCCCCTGCTCTCTCTCTCTTCTCCCCTGCTCTCTCTCTTCTCCCCTGCTCTCTCTCTCTTCTCCCCTGCTCTCTCTCTTCTCCCCTGCTCTCTCTCTTCTCCCCTGCTCTCTCTCTCTTCTCTCGTGCCCATGTCGTACTCTCTTCACGTCCTGCTGAGTTACACAGTGTGAAGTGCGTCATTGGCTCTGAACAGTTTCACTCTCCAAAGCTCAGTCTGTCCCACAAACACGAGCGAAACAAAGCCAAAACCACGCGAGCGACTTATGTAAGAGAAGCCAGCTCTAAACCAGGACTAAACCAGGTCTAAAGCAGGTCTAAAGCAGGACTAAAGCAGGTCTAAACGTGGACTAAAGCAGGACTAAACAAGGACTAAAGCAGGTCTAAAGCAGGTCTAAACCAGCACTAAACCAGGTCTAAACCAGGTCTAAACCAGGTCTTAACCAGGACTAAACCAAGTCTAAAGCAGGACTAAACCAGGTCTAAACCAGGACTAAACCAGGTCTAAAGCAGGTCCAAACCAAGACTAAACCAGGTCTAAAGCAGGACTAAACCAGGTCCAAACCAGGACTAAAGCAGGACTAAACCAGGTCTAAACCAGGACTAAAGCAGGACTAAACCAGGACTAAACCAGGTCCAAACCAGGACTAAAGCAGGTCTAAACCAGGACTAAACCAGGTCTAAACCAGGACTAAAGCAGGACTAAACCAGTTCTAAACCAGGACTAAACCAGGTCTAAACCAGGACTAAAGCAGGACTAAACCAGGTCTAAACCAGGTCCAAACCAGGTCCAAACCAGGACTAAACCAGGTCTAAACCAGGACTAAAGCAGGACTAAACCAGTTCTAAACCAGGACTAAACCAGATCTAAACCAGGTCTAAACCAGGACTAAAGCGGGACTAAACCAGGTCTAAAAAAGGTCTAAACCAGGTCTAAACCAGGTCCAAACCAGGTCCAAACCAGGACTAAACCAGGTCTAAACCAGGTCTAAAGCACCTTTCCACCCATTATTTTTACTTTTACACTGCTACTTCTACTATGTTTTCCTCTTCTGGTTATTTCTATTTACTGAGCACAGCAGGATGAAGGGAAGCGCTTTGGGCATTTGCGTTTTCTCTTATTTAGGTTTAACAAAACTGTGATTTCTCTACTCACGCTGCTGTTCTGACGCTTCGATCAATCTGCATGAAGTATTTGTCCTTCCAGAGCGATTCATGTATCGATACAGCTTCTATATCTCTCCCAATATCACGGTTTGGTCCTGGTTTGATCTGAGTTTGGTCTTGGTTTATGAATGAACATGTCCCACACTGAGCCTGTGATGAGGTCAGAGTGTCCAGCCTAAGGCACACCTTGGGGGGGTGGATTATTTATAATGAATATGAATTGCTCAGTAAGACAAAGGAAATGGCTCTTTTGTGTTTGTAGAAAGTTCGGCTCATTAAGAATGGGATCAAAAACCAAAGTGTTGCGTGTATATTTTTGTTCATTGTAGGTATAAATCTTCAGTTCCACCACAAATGGGTTTTCCACGACCCGGCTCCAGTGTGTCGAGCGTGTTCCCTGTAAGTGTCCCGTGTGTGTTTGTGGTGACAGCGATACTCGGCCTTGGATTGGCACGTTAAAAACAGGGACAGCCGGCATCTGACCGGGTTTCTCCTTAATCCTCATCCTAATTAAGAGTCCGGGTTACTCCTCTGGCACTAACCTGGTTCTGAGCGTTTCTGTAAAGCTGAACGTTAGCTCTGTCTTTGATGTACTTTTCATCAAACCACTTAAAAATTATTTAAGTGCATATAGGATTACAGAGCAATTGGAGTCTACTAAGGATGTAATTATATACAAATCTTGTGATATTGTGAACAGAATGCTACTTTATAATTGTAAAATGCCTTGACAGTCCTTTTGTCTGAATATATACTGTCATAATCCAATTAATTAAGATATAAAAGTGCTTAATAGTTATTTCTTCATGTTTTCTGCACTGAAATGGAACAAAGGATCTATGTTGTTCCCTTGGTTTCTTTTACTGCTGCCACAACAAACCAGTGCATTTTACAGCGGAATCTGAATATCTTATCTTATCTTATTTCCCGCCCTTTTCTTCCCGCTCAGGTGTGCAATAAGCTGATCTTCCTGCTGAGTTTCGTGGGCAACCGCGGCACGTTCACCCGCGGCTACAGCGCCATGGTGCTGGACTTTGAGTTCCTGTACCACCTGATCTACCTCATCATCTGCTGCCTCGGCGTCTTCGGTCACGTCTTCTTCTACAGCTTACTGGTAAGACCCTCTTCACTGTCGTACGAGATCACAGCGTTTTACATGCCCATCCCGCAGTATCCATCTATTGTGTCCCGCAGTATCCATCTATTGTGTCCCGCAGTATCCATCTATTGTGTCCCGCAGTATCCATCTATTGTGTCCCGCAGTATCCATCTATTGTGTCCCGCAGTATCCATCTATTGTGTCCCGTAGTGTCCATCTATTGTGTCCCGTAGTGTCCATCTATTGTGTCCCGTAGGATCCATCTGTTGTGTCCCACAGTATCCATCTATTCTGTCCCACAGTATCCATCGATTGTGTCCCTTAGTATACATATATTGTGTCCCGCAGTATCCATATATTGTGTCCCGTAGTATCCATCTATTGTGTCCCATAGTATCCATCTATTGTGTCCCACCGTATCCATCTATTGTGTCCCGCAGTATCCGTCTATTGTGTCCCTTAGTATCTATCTATTGTGTCCAGCAATATCCATCTATTGTGTCCCGCAGTATCCGTCTATTGTGTCCAGCATTATCCATCTATTGTGTCCCTTAGTATCCATCTATTGTGTCCCACAGTATCCATCTATTGTGTCCCTTAGTATCCGTTTATTGTGTCCCGTAGTAGCCATCTATTGTGTCCCACAGTATCCATATATTGTGTCCAGCATTATCCATCTATTGTGTCCTTCAGTATCCATCTATTGTGTCCCGTAGTATCCATCTATTGTGTCCCGCAGTATCCATCTATTGTGTCCAGCATTATCCATCTATTGTGTCCCTTAGTATCCGTTTATTGTGTCCCTTAGTATCCATCTATTGTGTCCCGTAGTATCCATCTATTGTGTCCCACAGTATCCGTCTATTGTATCCCGCAGTATCCTTCTATTGTGTCCTTCAGTATCCATCTATTGTGTCCCGCAGTATCCATCTATTGTGTCCCGCAGTATCCATCTATTGTGTCCCGTAGTATCCATCTATTGTGTCCCGCAGTATCCATCTATTGTGTCCCACAGTATCCATATATTGTGTCCAGCATTATCCATCTATTGTGTCCCGTAGTATCCATCTATTGTGTCCCACAGTATCCATCTATTGTGTCCCACAGTATCCGTCTATAGTATCCCGCAGTATCCGTCTATTGTGTCCTTCAGTATCCATCTATTGTGTCCCGCAGTATCCATCTATTGTGTCCCGCAGTATCCATCTATTGTGTCCCACAGTATCCATATATTGTGTCCAGCATTATCCATCTATTGTGTCCCGTAGTATCCATCTATTGTGTCCCACAGTATCCGTCTATAGTATCCCGCAGTATCCATCTATTGTGTCCTTCAGTATCCATCTATCGTGTCCCTTAGTATCCATCTATTGTGTCCAGCATTATCCATCTATTGTGTCCCGCAGTATCCATCTATTGTGTCCTTCAGTATCCATCTATTGTGTCCCGTAGTATCCATCTATTGTGTCCTGCAGTATCCATCTATTGTGTCCAGCATTATCCATCTATTGTGTCCCGTAGTATCCATCTATTGTGTCCCGCAGTATCCATCTATTTTGTCCCTTAGTATCCGTTTATTGTGTCCCTTAGTATCCATCTATTGTGTCCCTTAGTGACCATCTATTGTGTCCCTTAGAATCCATCTATTGTGTCACGCAGTATCCATCTATTGTGTCCCGCAGTATCCATCTATTGTGTCCCACAGTATCCATCTATTGTGTCCCTTAGTGTCCATCTATTGTGTCCCTTAGAATCCATCTATTGTGTCCCACAGTATCCATCTATTGTGTCCCGCAGTATCCATCTATTGTGTCCCGCAGTATCCATCTATTGTGTCCCGCAGTATCCATCTATTGTGTCCCGCAGTATCCATCTATTGTGTCCCACAGTATCTATCTATTGTGTCCCTTAGTATGCATCTATTGTGTCCCACAGTATCCATCTATTGTGTCCCGCAGTATCCATCTATTGTGTCCCGTAGTGTCCATCTATTGTGTCCCGTAGGATCCATCTATTCTGTCCCACAGTATCCATCGATTGTGTCCCTTAGTATACATATATTGTGTCCCGCAGTATCCATATATTGTGTCCAGCATTATCCATCTATTGTGTCCCATAGTATCCATCTATTGTGTCCCACCGTATCCATCTATTGTGTCCCGCAGTATCCGTCTATTGTGTCCCTTAGTATCTATCTATTGTGTCCAGCAATATCCATCTATTGTGTCCCGCAGTATCCGTCTATTGTGTCCAGCATTATCCATCTATTGTGTCCCTTAGTATCCATCTATTGTGTCCCACAGTATCCATCTATTGTGTCCCTTAGTATCCGTTTATTGTGTCCCTTAGTAGCCATCTATTGTGTCCCTTAGTGTCCATCTATTGTGTCCCACAGTATCCATATATTGTGTCCAGCATTATCCATCTATTGTGTCCTTCAGTATCCATCTATTGTGTCCCGTAGTATCCATCTATTGTGTCCCGCAGTATCCATCTATTGTGTCCAGCATTATCCATCTATTGTGTCCCTTAGTATCCGTTTATTGTGTCCCTTAGTATCCATCTATTGTGTCCCGTAGTATCCATCTATTGTGTCCCACAGTATCCGTCTATTGTATCCCGCAGTATCCTTCTATTGTGTCCTTCAGTATCCATCTATTGTGTCCCGCAGTATCCATCTATTGTGTCCCGCAGTATCCATCTATTGTGTCCCGTAGTATCCATCTATTGTGTCCCGCAGTATCCATCTATTGTGTCCCACAGTATCCATATATTGTGTCCAGCATTATCCATCTATTGTGTCCCGTAGTATCCATCTATTGTGTCCCACAGTATCCGTCTATAGTATCCCGCAGTATCCGTCTATTGTGTCCTTCAGTATCCATCTATTGTGTCCCGCAGTATCCGTCTATTGTATCCCGCAGTATCCGTCTAGTGCGTCCAGCATTATCCATCTATTGTGTCCAGCATTATCCATCTATTGTGTCCCGCAGTATCCATCTATTGTGTCCTTCAGTATCCATCTATTGTGTCCCGTAGTATCCGTCTATTGTGTCCCGCAGTATCCATCTATTTTGTCCCTTAGTATCCGTTTTATTGTGTCCCTTAGTATCCATCTATTGTGTCCCTTAGTGTCCATCTATTGTGTCCCTTAGAATCCATCTATTGTGTCACGCAGTATCCATCTATTGTGTCCCGCAGTATCCATCTATTGTGTCCCACAGTATCTATCTATTGTGTCCCTTAGTATCCATCTATTGTGTCCCACAGTATCCATCTATTTTGTCCCGCAGTATGCATCTATTGTGTCCCACAGTATCCATCTATTGTGTCCCGCAGTATCCATCTATTGTGTCCCACAGTATCTATCTATTGTGTCCCTTAGTATCCATCTATTGTGTCCCACAGTATCCATCTATTTTGTCCCGCAGTATGCATCTATTGTGTCCCACAGTATCCATCTATTGTGTCCCGCAGTATCCATCTATTGTGTCCCGTAGTATCCATCTATTGTGTCCCGCAGTATCCATCTATTGTGTCCCACAGTATCTATCTATTGTGTCCCTTAGTATCCATCTATTGTGTCCCACAGTATCCATCTATTTTGTCCCGCAGTATGCATCTATTGTGTCCCACAGTATCCATCTATTGTGTCCCGCAGTATCCGTCTATTGTGTCCCGCAGTATCCATCTATTGTGTCCCACAGTATCCATCTATTGTGTCCCACAGTATCCGTCTATTGTGTCCCTTAGTATCCATCTATTGTGTCCCACAGTATCCGTCTATTGTGTCCCTTAGTATCCATCTATTGTGTCCCGCAGTATCCATCTATTGTGTCCCACAGTATCCATCTATTGTGTCCCACAGTATCCGTCTATTGTGTCCCTTAGTATCCATCTATTGTGTCCCGCAGTATCCATCTATCGTGCCCCTTAGTATCCATCTATTGTGTCCCGTAGTATCAATCTATCGTGTCCCTTAGTATCCATCTAGCATGTCCATTATTATCCGTCTATTGTGTCCCACAGTATCCATCTATCGTGTCCCTTAGTATCCATCTATCGTGTCCCTTAGTATCCATCTATTGTGTCCCGCAGTATCCGTCTATTGTGTCCCGTGGTATCCGTCTATTGTGTCCCGTGGTATCCATCTATTTTGCCCTGCAGTATCCATCTATTGTGTCCCGTAGTATCTGTCTATTGTGTCCCGTGGTATCCATCTATTGTGTCCCGTAGTGTCCATCTATTGTGTCCCACAGTGTCCATCTATCGTGTCCCTTAGTATCCATCTATTGTGTCCAGCATTATCCATCTATTGTGTCCCGCAGTATCCATCTATTGTGTCCTTCAGTATCCATCTATTGTGTCCCGTAGTATCCGTCTATTGTGTCCCGCAGTATCCATCTATTTTGTCCCTTAGTATCCGTTTTATTGTGTCCCTTAGTATC
Organism: Eucyclogobius newberryi; assembly: GCF_026437365.1. Lineage (NCBI taxonomy): Eukaryota > Metazoa > Chordata > Actinopteri > Gobiiformes > Gobiidae > Eucyclogobius > Eucyclogobius newberryi. The sequence goes on from NW_027315823.1 coordinate 5,721,095, forward strand.
CATCTATTGTGTCCCTTAGTGTCCATCTATTGTGTCCCTTAGAATCCATCTATTGTGTCACGCAGTATCCATCTATTGTGTCCCGCAGTATCCATCTATTGTGTCCCACAGTATCTATCTATTGTGTCCCTTAGTATCCATCTATTGTGTCCCACAGTATCCATCTATTTTGTCCCGCAGTATGCATCTATTGTGTCCCACAGTATCCATCTATTGTGTCCCGCAGTATCCATCTATTGTGTCCCACAGTATCTATCTATTGTGTCCCTTAGTATCCATCTATTGTGTCCCACAGTATCCATCTATTTTGTCCCGCAGTATGCATCTATTGTGTCCCACAGTATCCATCTATTGTGTCCCGCAGTATCCATCTATTGTGTCCCGTAGTATCCATCTATTGTGTCCCGCAGTATCCATCTATTGTGTCCCACAGTATCTATCTATTGTGTCCCTTAGTATCCATCTATTGTGTCCCACAGTATCCATCTATTTTGTCCCGCAGTATGCATCTATTGTGTCCCACAGTATCCATCTATTGTGTCCCGCAGTATCCGTCTATTGTGTCCCGCAGTATCCATCTATTGTGTCCCACAGTATCCATCTATTGTGTCCCACAGTATCCGTCTATTGTGTCCCTTAGTATCCATCTATTGTGTCCCACAGTATCCGTCTATTGTGTCCCTTAGTATCCATCTATTGTGTCCCGCAGTATCCATCTATCGTGCCCCTTAGTATCCATCTATTGTGTCCCGTAGTATCAATCTATCGTGTCCCTTAGTATCCATCTAGCATGTCCATTATTATCCGTCTATTGTGTCCCACAGTATCCATCTATCGTGTCCCTTAGTATCCATCTATCGTGTCCCTTAGTATCCATCTATTGTGTCCCGCAGTATCCGTCTATTGTGTCCCGTGGTATCCGTCTATTGTGTCCCGTGGTATCCATCTATTTTGCCCTGCAGTATCCATCTATTGTGTCCCGTAGTATCTGTCTATTGTGTCCCGTGGTATCCATCTATTGTGTCCCGTAGTGTCCATCTATTGTGTCCCACAGTGTCCATCTATCGTGTCCCTTAGTATCCATCTATTGTGTCCAGCATTATCCATCTATTGTGTCCCGCAGTATCCATCTATTGTGTCCTTCAGTATCCATCTATTGTGTCCCGTAGTATCCGTCTATTGTGTCCCGCAGTATCCATCTATTTTGTCCCTTAGTATCCGTTTTATTGTGTCCCTTAGTATCCATCTATTGTGTCCCTTAGTGTCCATCTATTGTGTCCCTTAGAATCCATCTATTGTGTCACGCAGTATCCATCTATTGTGTCCCGCAGTATCCATCTATTGTGTCCCACAGTATCTATCTATTGTGTCCCTTAGTATCCATCTATTGTGTCCCACAGTATCCATCTATTTTGTCCCGCAGTATGCATCTATTGTGTCCCACAGTATCCATCTATTGTGTCCCGCAGTATCCATCTATTGTGTCCCACAGTATCTATCTATTGTGTCCCTTAGTATCCATCTATTGTGTCCCACAGTATCCATCTATTTTGTCCCGCAGTATGCATCTATTGTGTCCCACAGTATCCATCTATTGTGTCCCGCAGTATCCATCTATTGTGTCCCGTAGTATCCATCTATTGTGTCCCGCAGTATCCATCTATTGTGTCCCACAGTATCTATCTATTGTGTCCCTTAGTATCCATCTATTGTGTCCCACAGTATCCATCTATTTTGTCCCGCAGTATGCATCTATTGTGTCCCACAGTATCCATCTATTGTGTCCCGCAGTATCCGTCTATTGTGTCCCGCAGTATCCATCTATTGTGTCCCACAGTATCCATCTATTGTGTCCCACAGTATCCGTCTATTGTGTCCCTTAGTATCCATCTATTGTGTCCCACAGTATCCGTCTATTGTGTCCCTTAGTATCCATCTATTGTGTCCCGCAGTATCCATCTATCGTGCCCCTTAGTATCCATCTATTGTGTCCCGTAGTATCAATCTATCGTGTCCCTTAGTATCCATCTAGCATGTCCATTATTATCCGTCTATTGTGTCCCACAGTATTCATCTATCGTGTCCCTTAGTATCCATCTATTGTGTCCCGCAGTATCCGTCTATTGTGTCCCGTGGTATCCGTCTATTGTGTCCCGTGGTATCCATCTATTTTGCCCTGCAGTATCCATCTATTGTGTCCCGTAGTATCTGTCTATTGTGTCCCGTGGTATCCATCTATTGTGTCCCGTAGTGTCCATCTATTGTGTCCCACAGTGTCCATCTATCGTGTCCCTTAGTATCCATCTATTGTGTCCCGTAGTATCCATCTATCGTGTCCCTTAGTATCCATCTAGCATGTCCCTTATTATCCGTCTATTGTGTCCCACAGTATCCATCTATTGTGTCCCTTAGTATCCATCTATTGTGTCCCACAGTATCCATCTATTGTGTCCCGCAGTATCCGTCTATTGTGTCTCGTGGTATCCATCTATCGTGTCCCTTAGTATCCATCTAACATGTCCCTTAGTATCCATCTATTGTGTCCCGCAGTATCCGTCTATTGTGTCCCGTGGTATCCATCTATTTTGCCCTGCAGTATCCATCTATTGTGTCCCGCAGTATCCGTCTATTGTGTCCCGTGGTATCCATCTATTGTGTCCCGTAGTGTCCATCTATTGTGTCCCACAGTATCCATCTATCGTGTCCCTTAGTATCCATCTATTGTGTCTCTTAATATCCATCTATTGTGTCCCGCAGTATCCATCTATTGTGTCCCGCAGTATCCGTCTATTGTGTCCCGCAGTATCCGTCTATTGTGTCTCGTGGTATCCATCTATCGTGTCCCTTAGTATCCCTCTATCGTTTCCCTTAGTATCCATCTATTGTGTCCCGCAGTATCCATCTATTGTGTCTCGCTGTATCCGTCTATTGTGTCTCGTGGTATCCATCTATCGTGTCCCTTAGTATCCATCTATCATGTCCCTTAGTATCCATCTATTGTGTCCCGCAGTATCTATCTATTTTGCCCCGCAGTATCCATCTATTGTGTCCCGTAGTATCCGTCTATTGTGTCCCACAGTATCCATCTATCGTGTCCCACAGTATCCATATATTGTGTCCAGCATTATCCATCTATTGTGTCCCGTAGTGTCCATCTATTGTGTCCCGTAGGATCCATCTGTTGTGTCCCACAGTATCCATCTATTCTGTCCCACAGTATCCATCGATTGTGTTCCTTAGTATACATATATTGTGTCCCGCATTATCCATCTATTGTGTCCCGTAGTATCCATCTATTGTGTCCCATAGTATCCATCTATTGTGTCCCACCGTATCCATCTATTGTGTCCCGCAGTATCCGTCTATTGTGTCCTTCAGTATCCATCTATTGTGTCCAGCATTATCCATCTATTGTGTCCCTTAGTATCCATCTATTGTGTCCCATAGTATCCATCTATTGTGTCCCACCGTATCCATCTATTGTGTCCCGCAGCATCCGTCTATTGTGTCCCTTAGTATCTATCTATTGTGTCCAGCAATATCCATCTATTGTGTCCCGCAGTATCCGTCTATTGTGTCCAGCATTATCCATCTATTGTGTCCCTTAGTATCCATCTATTGTGTCCCACAGTATCCATCTATTGTGTCCCTTAGTATCCGTTTATTGTGTCCCTTAGTAGCCATCTATTGTGTCCCTTATTGTCCATCTATTGTGTCCCACAGTATCCATATATTGTGTCCAGCATTATCCATCTATTGTGTCCTTCAGTATCCATCTATTGTGTCCCGTAGTATCCATCTATTGTGTCCCGCAGTATCCATCTATTGTGTCCAGCATTATCCATCTATTGTGTCCCTTAGTATCCGTTTATTGTGTCCCTTAGTATCCATCTATTGTGTCCCGTAGTATCCATCTATTGTGTCCCACAGTATCCGTCTATTGTATCCCGCAGTATCCGTCTATTGTGTCCTTCAGTATCCATCTATTGTGTCCTGCAGTATCCATCTATTGTGTCCCGCAGTATCCATCTATTGTGTCCCATAGTATCCATCTATTGTGTCCCACCGTATCCATCTATTGTGTCCCGCAGTATCCGTCTATTGTGTCCCTTAGTATCTATCTATTGTGTCCAGCAATATCCATCTATTGTGTCCCGCAGTATCCGTCTATTGTGTCCAGCATTATCCATCTATTGTGTCCCTTAGTATCCATCTATTGTGTCCCACAGTATCCATCTATTGTGTCCCTTAGTATCCGATTATTGTGTCCCTTAGTAGCCATCTATTGTGTCCCTTAGTGTCCATCTATTGTGTCCCACAGTATCCATATATTGTGTCCAGCATTATCCATCTATTGTGTCCTTCAGTATCCATCTATTGTGTCCCGTAGTATCCATCTATTGTGTCCCGCAGTATCCATCTATTGTGTCCAGCATTATCCATCTATTGTGTCCCATAGTATCCATCTATTGTGTCCCAGAGTATCCGTCTATTGTATCCCGCAGTATCCGTCTATTGTGTCCTTCAGTATCCATCTATTGTGTCCCGCAGTATCCATCTATTGTGTCCCGCAGTATCCATCTATTGTGTCCCGCAGTATCCGTCTATTGTATCCCGCAGTATCCGTCTATTGCGTCCTTCAGTATCCATCTATTGTGTCCCACAGTATCCATATATTGTGTCCAGCATTATCCATCTATTGTGTCCCGTAGTATCCATCTATTGTGTCCCACAGTATCCGTCTATAGTATCCCGCAGTATCCGTCTATTGTGTCCTTCAGTATCCATCTATTGTGTCCCGCAGTATCCGTCTATTGTATCCCGCAGTATCCGTCTAGTGCGTCCAGCATTATCCATCTATTGTGTCCCGCAGTATCCATCTATTGTGTCCTTCAGTATCCATCTATTGTGTCCCGTAGTATCCATCTATTGTGTCCCGCAGTATCCATCTATTTTGTCCCTTAGTATCCGTCTATTGTGTCCCTTAGTATCCATCTATTGTGTCCCTTAGTGTCCATCTATTGTGTCCCTTAGAATCCATCTATTGTGTCACGCAGTATCCATCTATTGTGTCCCACAGTATCTATCTATTGTGTCCCTTAGTATCCATCTATTGTGTCCCACAGTATCCATCTATTTTGTCCCGCAGTATCCATCTACTGTGTCCCGCAGTATGCATCTATTGTGTCCCACAGTATCCATCTATTGTGTCCCGCAGTATCCGTCTATTGTGTCCCGCAGTATCCATCTATTGTGTCCCACAGTATCCATCTATTGTGTCCCACAGTATCCGTCTATTGTGTCCCTTAGTATCCATCTATTGTGTCCCACAGTATCCGTCTATTGTGTCCCTTAGTATCCATCTATTGTGTCCCGCAGTATCCATCTATCGTGCCCCTTAGTATCCATCTATTGTGTCCCGTAGTATCCATCTATCGTGTCCCTTAGTATCCATCTAGCATGTCCCTTATTATCCGTCTATTGTGTCCCACAGTATCCATCTATCGTGTCCCTTAGTATCCATCTATTGTGTCCCGCAGTATCCATCTATTGTGTCCTGCAGTATCCGTCTATTGTGTCCCGTGGTATCCATCTATCGTGTCCCTTAGTATCCATCTATCGTGTCCCTTAGTATCCATCTATTGTGTCCCGCAGTATCCGTCTATTGTGTCCCGTGGTATCCGTCTATTGTGTCCCGTGGTATCCATCTATTTTGCCCTGCAGTATCCATCTATTGTGTCCCGTAGTATCTGTCTATTGTGTCCCGTGGTATCCATCTATTGTGTCCCGTAGTGTCCATCTATTGTGTCCCACAGTGTCCATCTATCGTGTCCCTTAGTATCCATCTATTGTGTCCCGTAGTATCCATCTATCGTGTCCCTTAGTATCCATCTAGCATGTCCCTTATTATCCGTCTATTGTGTCCCACAGTATCCATCTATCGTGTCCCACAGTATCCATCTATTGTGTCTCGTGGTATCCATCTATCGTGTCCCTTAGTATCCATCTAACATGTCCCTTAGTATCCATCTATTGTGTCCCGCAGTATCCGTCTATTGTGTCTCGTGGTATCTGTCTATTGTGTCCCGTGGTATCCATCTATTTTGCCCTGCAGTATCCATCTATTGTGTCCCGCAGTATCCGTCTATTGTGTCCCGTGGTATCCATCTATTGTGTCCCGTAGTGTCCATCTATTGTGTCCCACAGTATCCATCTATCGTGTCCCTTAGTATCCATCTATTGTGTCTCTTAATATCCATCTATTGTGTCCCGCAGTATCCGTCTATTGTGTCCCGCAGTATCCGTCTATTTTGTCTCGTGGTATCCATCTATCGTGTCCCTTAGTATCCCTCTATCGTGTCCCTTAGTATCCATCTATTGTGTTCCGCAGTATCCATCTATTGTGTCTCGCAGTATCCGTCTATTGTGTCTCGTGGTATCCATCTATCGTGTCCCTTAGTATCCATCTATCATGTCCCTTAGTATCCATCTATTGTGTCCCATGGTATCCATCTATTGTGTCCCGTAGTGTCCATCTATTGTGTCCCACAGTATCCGTCTATTGTATCCCGCAGTATCCGTCTATTGTGTCCTTCAGTATCCATCTATTGTGTCCCGCAGTATCCATCTATTGTGTCCCGCAGTATCCATCTATTGTGTCCCATAGTATCCATCTATTGTGTCCCACCGTATCCATCTATTGTGTCCCGCAGTATCCGTCTATTGTGTCCCTTAGTATCTATCTATTGTGTCCAGCAATATCCATCTATTGTGTCCCGCAGTATCCGTCTATTGTGTCCAGCATTATCCATCTATTGTGTCCCGCAGTATCCATCTATTGTGTCCCACAGTATCCATCTATTGTGTCCCTTAGTATCCGATTATTGTGTCCCTTAGTAGCCATCTATTGTGTCCCTTAGTGTCCATCTATTGTGTCCCACAGTATCCATATATTGTGTCCAGCATTATCCATCTATTGTGTCCTTCAGTATCCATCTATTGTGTCCCGTAGTATCCATCTATTGTGTCCCGCAGTATCCATCTATTGTGTCCAGCATTATCCATCTATTGTGTCCCTTAGTATCCGTTTATTGTGTCCCATAGTATCCATCTATTGTGTCCCAGAGTATCCGTCTATTGTATCCCGCAGTATCCGTCTATTGTGTCCTTCAGTATCCATCTATTGTGTCCCGCAGTATCCGTCTATTGTATCCCGCAGTATCCGTCTAATGCGTCCTTCAGTATCCATCTATTGTGTCCCACAGTATCCATATATTGTGTCCAGCATTATCCATCTATTGTGTCCCGTAGTATCCATCTATTGTGTCCCACAGTATCCGTCTATAGTATCCCGCAGTATCCGTCTAATGTGTCCTTCAGTATCCATCTATTGTGTCCCGCAGTATCCATCTATTGTGTCCCGCAGTATCCATCTATTGTGTCCTTCAGTATCCATCTATTGTGTCCCGTAGTATCCATCTATTGTGTCCCGCAGTATCCATCTATTTTGTCCCTTAGTATCCGTCTATTGTGTCCCTTAGTATCCATCTATTGTGTCCCTTAGTGTCCATCTATTGTGTCCCTTAGAATCCATCTATTGTGTCACGCAGTATCCATCTATTGTGTCCCACAGTATCTATCTATTGTGTCCCTTAGTATCCATCTATTGTGTCCCACAGTATCCATCTATTTTGTCCCGCAGTATCCATCTACTGTGTCCCGCAGTATGCATCTATTGTGTCCCACAGTATCCATCTATTGTGTCCCGCAGTATCCGTCTATTGTGTCCCGCAGTATCCATCTATTGTGTCCCACAGTATCCATCTATTGTGTCCCACAGTATCCGTCTATTGTGTCCCTTAGTATCCATCTATTGTGTCCCACAGTATCCGTCTATTGTGTCCCTTAGTATCCATCTATTGTGTCCCGCAGTATCCATCTATCGTGCCCCTTAGTATCCATCTATTGTGTCCCGTAGTATCCATCTATCGTGTCCCTTAGTATCCATCTATTGTGTCCCGCAGTATCCATCTATTGTGTCCTGCAGTATCCGTCTATTGTGTCCCGTGGTATCCATCTATCGTGTCCCTTAGTATCCATCTATCGTGTCCCTTAGTATCCATCTATTGTGTCCCGCAGTATCCGTCTATTGTGTCCCGTGGTATCCGTCTATTGTGTCCCGTGGTATCCATCTATTTTGCCCTGCAGTATCCATCTATTGTGTCCCGTAGTATCTGTCTATTGTGTCCCGTGGTATCCATCTATTGTGTCCCGTAGTGTCCATCTATTGTGTCCCACAGTGTCCATCTATCGTGTCCCTTAGTATCCATCTATTGTGTCCCGTAGTATCCATCTATCGTGTCCCTTAGTATCCATCTAGCATGTCCCTTATTATCCGTCTATTGTGTCCCACAGTATCCATCTATTGTGTCTCGTGGTATCCATCTATCGTGTCCCTTAGTATCCATCTAACATGTCCCTTAGTATCCATCTATTGTGTCCCGCAGTATCCGTCTATTGTGTCCCGTGGTATCCGTCTATTGTGTCCCGTGGTATCCATCTATTTTGCCCTGCAGTATCCATCTATTGTGTCCCGCAGTATCCGTCTATTGTGTCCCGTGGTATCCATCTATTGTGTCCCGTAGTGTCCATCTATTGTGTCCCACAGTATCCATCTATCGTGTCCCTTAGTATCCATCTATTGTGTCTCTTAATATCCATCTATTGTGTCCCGCAGTATCCATCTATTGTGTCCCGCAGTATCCGTCTATTGTGTCCCGCAGTATCCGTCTATTTTGTCTCGTGGTATCCATCTATCGTGTCCCTTAGTATCCCTCTATCGTGTCCCTTAGTATCCATCTATTGTGTCCCGCAGTATCCATCTATTGTGTCTCGCTGTATCCGTCTATTGTGTCTCGTGGTATCCATCTATCGTGTCCCTTAGTATCCCTCTATCGTGTCCCTTAGTATCCATCTATTGTGTCCCGCAGTATCCATCTATTGTGTCTCGCTGTATCCGTCTATTGTGTCTCGTGGTATCCATCTATCGTGTCCCTTAGTATCCCTCTATCGTGTCCCTTAGTATCCATCTATTGTGTCCCGCAGTATCCATCTATTGTGTCTCGCTGTATCCGTCTATTGTGTCTCGTGGTATCCATCTATCGTGTCCCTTAGTATCCATCTATCGTGTCCCTTAGTATCCATCTATTGTGTCCCGTAGTATCCATCTATCGTGTCCCTTAGTATCCATCTATTGTGTCCCGCAGTATCCATCTATTGTGTCCTGCAGTATCCGTCTATTGTGTCCCGTGGTATCCATCTATCGTGTCCCTTAGTATCCATCTATTGTGTCCCGCAGTATCCGTCTATTGTGTCCCGTGGTATCCGTCTATTGTGTCCCGTGGTATCCATCTATTTTGCCCTGCAGTATCCATCTATTGTGTCCCGTAGTATCTGTCTATTGTGTCCCGTGGTATCCATCTATTGTGTCCCGTAGTGTCCATCTATTGTGTCCCACAGTGTCCATCTATCGTGTCCCTTAGTATCCATCTATTGTGTCCCGTAGTATCCATCTATCGTGTCCCTTAGTATCCATCTAGCATGTCCCTTATTATCCGTCTATTGTGTCCCACAGTATCCATCTATTGTGTCTCGTGGTATCCATCTATCGTGTCCCTTAGTATCCATCTAACATGTCCCTTAGTATCCATCTATTGTGTCCCGCAGTATCCGTCTATTGTGTCCCGTGGTATCCGTCTATTGTGTCCCGTGGTATCCATCTATTTTGCCCTGCAGTATCCATCTATTGTGTCCCGCAGTATCCGTCTATTGTGTCCCGTGGTATCCATCTATTGTGTCCCGTAGTGTCCATCTATTGTGTCCCACAGTATCCATCTATCGTGTCCCTTAGTATCCATCTATTGTGTCTCTTAATATCCATCTATTGTGTCCCGCAGTATCCATCTATTGTGTCCCGCAGTATCCGTCTATTGTGTCCCGCAGTATCCGTCTATTTTGTCTCGTGGTATCCATCTATCGTGTCCCTTAGTATCCCTCTATCGTGTCCCTTAGTATCCATCTATTGTGTCCCGCAGTATCCATCTATTGTGTCTCGCTGTATCCGTCTATTGTGTCTCGTGGTATCCATCTATCGTGTCCCTTAGTATCCCTCTATCGTGTCCCTTAGTATCCATCTATTGTGTCCCGCAGTATCCATCTATTGTGTCTCGCTGTATCCGTCTATTGTGTCTCGTGGTATCCATCTATCGTGTCCCTTAGTATCCCTCTATCGTGTCCCTTAGTATCCATCTATTGTGTCCCGCAGTATCCATCTATTGTGTCTCGCTGTATCCGTCTATTGTGTCTCGTGGTATCCATCTATCGTGTCCCTTAGTATCCATCTATCGTGTCCCTTAGTATCCCTCTATCGTGTCCCTTAGTATCCATCTATTGTGTCCCGCAGTATCCATCTATTGTGTCTCGCTGTATCCGTCTATTGTGTCTCGCGGTATCCATCTATCGTGTCCCTTAGTATCCATCTATCGTGTCCCTTAGTATCCCTCTATCGTGTCCCTTAGTATCCATCTATTGTGTTCCGCAGTATCCATCTATTGTGTCTCGCAGTATCCGTCTATTGTGTCTCGTGGTATCCATCTATCATGTCCCTTAGTATCCATCTATTGTGTCCCATGGTATCCATCTATTGTGTCCCGTAGTGTCCATCTATTGTGTCCCACAGTATCCATCTATCGTGTCCCTTAGTATCCATCTATTGTGTCCCGTAGTATCCATCTATTGTGTCCTGTAGTATCCATCTATTGTGTCTCTTAATATCCATCTATTGTGTCCCGCAGTATCCATCTATTGTGTCCCGCAGTATCCATCTATTGTGTCTCGCAGTATCCATCTATTGTGTCCCGCAGTATCCATCTATTGTGTCCTGTAGTATCCATCTATTGTGTCTCTTAATATCCATCTATTGTGTCCCGCAGTATCCATCTATTGTGTCCCGCAGTATCCGTCTATTGTGTCTCGTGGTATCCATCTATCGTGTCCCTCAGTATCCATCTATCGTGTCCCTTAGTATCCATCTATTGTGTCCCGCAGTATCCATCTATTGTGTCTCGCAGTATCCGTCTATTGTGTCTCGTGGTATCCATCTATTGTGTCCCTTAGTATCCATCTATCATGTCCCTTAGTATCCATCTATTGTGTCCCGCAGTATCCATCTATCGTGCCCCTTAGTATCCATCTATTGTGTCCCGTAGTATCCATCTATCGTGTCCCTTAGTATCCATCTATCGTGTCCCTTATTATCCGTCTATTGTGTCCCACAGTATCCATCTATCGTGTCCCTTAGTATCCATCTATCGTGTCCCTTAGTATCCATCTATTGTGTCCCGCAGTATCCGTCTATTGTGTCCCGTGGTATCCGTCTATTGTGTCCCGTGGTATCCATCTATTTTGCCCTGCAGTATCCATCTATTGTGTCCCGTAGTATCTGTCTATTGTGTCCCGTGGTATCCATCTATTGTGTCCCGTAGTATCCATCTATCGTGTCCCTTAGTATCCATCTAGCATGTCCCTTATTATCCGTCTATTGTGTCCCACAGTATCCATCTATCGTGTCCCTTAGTATCCATCTATTGTGTCCCACAGTATCCATCTATTGTGTCCCGCAGTATCCATCTATCGTGTCCCTTAGTATCCATCTATTGTGTCCCACAGTATCCATCTATTGTGTCCCGCAGTATCCGTCTATTGTGTCTCGTGGTATCCATCTATCGTGTCCCTTAGTATCCATCTAACATGTCCCTTAGTATCCATCTATTGTGTCCCGCAGTATCCGTCTATTGTGTCCCGTGGTATCCGTCTATTGTGTCCCGTGGTATCCATCTATTTTGCCCTGCAGTATCCATCTATTGTGTCCCGCAGTATCCGTCTATTGTGTCCCGTGGTATCCATCTATTGTGTCCCACAGTATCCATCTATCGTGTCCCTTAGTATCCATCTATTGTGTCTCTTAATATCCATCTATTGTGTCCCGCAGTATCCATCTATTGTGTCCCGCAGTATCCGTCTATTGTGTCCCGCAGTATCCGTCTATTGTGTCTCGTGGTATCCATCTATCGTGTCCCTTAGTATCCATCTATTGTGTCCCTTAGTATCCATCTATTGTGTCTCGCTGTATCCGTCTATTGTGTCTCGTGGTATCCATCTATCGTGTCCCTTAGTATCCATCTATCATGTCCCTTAGTATCCATCTATTGTGTCCCGTAGTATCCGTCTATTGTGTCCCGTGGTATCCATCTATTGTGTCCCGTAGTGTCCATCTATTGTGTCCCACAGTATCCATCTATCGTGTCCCACAGTATCCATATATTGTGTCCAGCATTATCCATCTATTGTGTCCCGTAGGATCCATCTATTCTGTCCCACAGTATCCATCGATTGTGTTCCTTAGTATACATATATTGTGTCCCGCATTATCCATCTATTGTGTCCCGTAGTATCCATCTATTGTGTCCCATAGTATCCATCTATTGTGTCCCACCGTATCCATCTATTGTGTCCCGCAGCATCCGTCTATTGTGTCCCTTAGTATCTATCTATTGTGTCCAGCAATATCCATCTATTGTGTCCCGCAGTATCCGTCTATTGTGTCCAGCATTATCCATCTATTGTGTCCCTTAGTATCCGTTTATTGTGTCCCTTAGTAGCCATCTATTGTGTCCCTTATTGTCCATCTATTGTGTCCCACAGTATCCATATATTGTGTCCAGCATTATCCATCTATTGTGTCCTTCAGTATCCATCTATTGTGTCCCGTAGTATCCATCTATTGTGTCCCGCAGTATCCATCTATTGTGTCCAGCATTATCCATCTATTGTGTCCCTTAGTATCCGTTTATTGTGTCCCTTAGTATCCATCTATTGTGTCCCGTAGTATCCATCTATTGTGTCCCACAGTATCCGTCTATTGTATCCCGCAGTATCCGTCTATTGTGTCCTTCAGTATCCATCTATTGTGTCCCGCAGTATCCATCTATTGTGTCCCGCAGTATCCATCTATTGTGTCCCATAGTATCCATCTATTGTGTCCCACCGTATCCATCTATTGTGTTCCGCAGTATCCGTCTATTGTGTCCCTTAGTATCTATCTATTGTGTCCAGCAATATCCATCTATTGTGTCCCGCAGTATCCGTCTATTGTGTCCAGCATTATCCATCTATTGTGTCCCTTAGTATCCATCTATTGTGTCCCACAGTATCCATCTATTGTGTCCCTTAGTATCCGATTATTGTGTCCCTTAGTAGCCATCTATTGTGTCCCTTAGTGTCCATCTATTGTGTCCCACAGTATCCATATATTGTGTCCAGCATTATCCATCTATTGTGTCCTTCAGTATCCATCTATTGTGTCCCGTAGTATCCATCTATTGTGTCCCGCAGTATCCATCTATTGTGTCCAGCATTATCCATCTATTGTGTCCCTTAGTATCCGTTTATTGTGTCCCTTAGTATCCATCTATTGTGTCCCATAGTATCCATCTATTGTGTCCCAGAGTATCCGTCTATTGTATCCCGCAGTATCCGTCTATTGTCCTTCAGTATCCATCTATTGTGTCCCGCAGTATCCGTCTATTGTACCCCGCAGTATCCGTCTATTGCGTCCTTCAGTATCCATCTATTGTGTCCCACAGTATCCATATATTGTGTCCAGCATTATCCATCTATTGTGTCCCGTAGTATCCATCTATTGTGTCCCACAGTATCCGTCTATTGTGTCCTTCAGTATCCATCTATTGTGTCCCGCAGTATCCGTCTATTGTATCCCGCAGTATCCGTCTAGTGCGTCCAGCATTATCCATCTATTGTGTCCTTCAGTATCCATCTATTGTGTCCCGTAGTATCCATCTATTGTGTCCCGCAGTATCCATCTATTTTGTCCCTTAGTATCCGTCTATTGTGTCCCTTAGTATCCATCTATTGTGTCCCTTAGTGTCCATCTATTGTGTCCCTTAGAATCCATCTACTGTGTCCCGCAGTATGCATCTATTGAGTCCCACAGTATCTATCTATTGTGTCCCTTAGTATCCATCTATTGTGTCCCACAGTATCCATCTATTTTGTCCCGCAGTATCCATCTACTGTGTCCCGCAGTATGCATCTATTGTGTCCCACAGTATCCATCTATTGTGTCCCGCAGTATCCGTCTATTGTGTCCCGCAGTATCCATCTATTGTGTCCCACAGTATCCATCTATTGTGTCCCACAGTATCCGTCTATTGTGTCCCTTAGTATCCATCTATTGTGTCCCACAGTATCCGTCTATTGTGTCCCTTAGTATCCATCTATTGTGTCCCGCAGTATCCATCTATCGTGCCCCTTAGTATCCATCTATTGTGTCCCGTAGTATCCATCTATCGTGTCCCTTAGTATCCATCTATTGTGTCCCGCAGTATCCATCTATTGTGTCCTGCAGTATCCGTCTATTGTGTCCCGTGGTATCCATCTATCGTGTCCCTTAGTATCCATCTATCGTGTCCCTTAGTATCCATCTATTGTGTCCCGCAGTATCCGTCTATTGTGTCCCGTGGTATCCGTCTATTGTGTCCCGTGGTATCCATCTATTTTGCCCTGCAGTATCCATCTATTGTGTCCCGTAGTATCTGTCTATTGTGTCCCGTGGTATCCATCTATTGTGTCCCGTAGTGTCCATCTATTGTGTCCCGTTGTATCCATCTATCGTGTCCCTTAGTATCCATCTAGCATGTCCCTTATTATCCGTCTATTGTGTCCCACAGTATCCATCTATCGTGTCCCACAGTATCCGTCTATTGTGTCCCGTGGTATCCGTCTATTGTGTCCCGTGGTATCCATCTATTTTGCCCTGCAGTATCCATCTATTGTGTCCCGCAGTATCCGTCTATTGTGTCCCGTGGTATCCATCTATTGTGTCCCGTAGTGTCCATCTATTGTGTCCCACAGTATCCATCTATCGTGTCCCTTAGTATCCAT
Organism: Eucyclogobius newberryi; assembly: GCF_026437365.1. Taxonomy (NCBI): domain Eukaryota; kingdom Metazoa; phylum Chordata; class Actinopteri; order Gobiiformes; family Gobiidae; genus Eucyclogobius; species Eucyclogobius newberryi. Next base: position 5,736,116 of record NW_027315823.1, read on the forward strand.
CTATTGTGTCTCTTAATATCCATCTATTGTGTCCCGCAGTATCCATCTATTGTGTCCCGCAGTATCCGTCTATTGTGTCCCGCAGTATCCGTCTATTTTGTCTCGTGGTATCCATCTATCGTGTCCCTTAGTATCCCTCTATCGTGTCCCTTAGTATCCATCTATTGTGTCCCGCAGTATCCATCTATTGTGTCTCGCTGTATCCGTCTATTGTGTCTCGTGGTATCCATCTATCGTGTCCCTTAGTATCCCTCCATCGTGTCCCTTAGTATCCATCTATTGTGTCCCGCAGTATCCATCTATTGTGTCTCGCTGTATCCGTCTATTGTGTCTCGTGGTATCCATCTATCGTGTCCCTTAGTATCCCTCTATCGTGTCCCTTAGTATCCATCTATTGTGTCCCGCAGTATCCATCTATTGTGTCTCGCTGTATCCGTCTATTGTGTCTCGTGGTATCCATCTATCGTGTCCCTTAGTATCCATCTATCGTGTCCCTTAGTATCCATCTATCATGTCCCTTAGTATCCATCTATCGTGTCCCTTAGTATCCATCTATTGTGTCCCGTAGTATCCATCTATTGTGTCCTGTAGTATCCATCTATTGTGTCTCTTAATATCCATCTATTGTGTCCCGCAGTATCCATTTATTGTGTCCCGCAGTATCCATCTATTGTGTCCCGCAGTATCCATCTATTGTGTCCTGTAGTATCCATCTATTGTGTCTCTTAATATCCATCTATTGTGTCCCGAAGTATCCATCTATTGTATCACTTAATATCCATCTATTGTGTCCCGCAGTATCCATCTATTGTGTCCCGCAGTATCCGTCTATTGTGTCTCGTGGTATCCATCTATCGTGTCCCTTAGTATCCATCTATCGTGTCCCTTAGTATCCATCTATTGTGTCCCGCAGTATCCATCTATTGTGTCTCGCAGTATCCGTCTATTGTGTCTCGTGGTATCCATCTATCGTGTCCCTTAGTATCCATCTATCGTGTCCCTTAGTATCCATCTATCATGTCCCTTAGTATCCATCTATTGTGTCCCGCAGTATCCATCTATCGTGCCCCTTAGTATCCATCTATTGTGTCCCGTAGTATCCATCTATCGTGTCCCTTAGTATCCATCTATCGTGTCCCTTAGTATCCATCTATTGTGTCCCGCAGTATCCGTCTATTGTGTCCCGTAGTATCTGTCTATTGTGTCCCGTGGTATCCATCTATTGTGTCCCGTAGTGTCCATCTATTGTGTCCCACAGTGTCCATCTATCGTGTCCCTTAGTATCCATCTATTGTGTCCCGTAGTATCCATCTATCGTGTCCCTTAGTATCCATCTAGCATGTCCCTTATTATCCGTCTATTGTGTCCCACAGTATCCATCTATCGTGTCCCTTAGTATCCATCTATTGTGTCCCACAGTATCCGTCTATTGTGTCCCTTAGTATCCATCTATTGTGTCCCGCAGTATCCATCTATCGTGCCCCTTAGTATCCATCTATTGTGTCCCGTAGTATCCATCTATCGTGTCCCTTAGTATCCATCTATTGTGTCCCGCAGTATCCATCTATTGTGTCCTGCAGTATCCGTCTATTGTGTCCCGTGGTATCCATCTATCGTGTCCCTTAGTATCCATCTATCGTGTCCCTTAGTATCCATCTATTGTGTCCCGCAGTATCCGTCTATTGTGTCCCGTGGTATCCGTCTATTGTGTCCCGTGGTATCCATCTATTTTGCCCTGCAGTATCCATCTATTGTGTCCCGTAGTATCTGTCTATTGTGTCCCGTGGTATCCATCTATTGTGTCCCGTAGTGTCCATCTATTGTGTCCCACAGTGTCCATCTATCGTGTCCCTTAGTATTCATCTATTGTGTCCCGTTGTATCCATCTATCGTGTCCCTTAGTATCCATCTAGCATGTCCCTTATTATCCGTCTATTGTGTCCCACAGTATCCATCTATCGTGTCCCACAGTATCCATCTATTGTGTCTCGTGGTATCCATCTATCGTGTCCCTTAGTATCCATCTAACATGTCCCTTAGTATCCGTCTATTGTGTCCCGTGGTATCCGTCTATTGTGTCCCGTGGTATCCATCTATTTTGCCCTGCAGTATCCATCTATTGTGTCCCGCAGTATCCGTCTATTGTGTCCCGTAGTGTCCATCTATTGTGTCCCACAGTATCCATCTATCGTGTCCCTTAGTATCCATCTATTGTGTCTCTTAATATCCATCTATTGTGTCCCGCAGTATCCATCTATTGTGTCCCGCAGTATCCGTCTATTGTGTCCCGCAGTATCCGTCTATTTTGTCTCGTGGTATCCATCTATCGTGTCCCTTAGTATCCCTCTATCGTGTCCCTTAGTATCCATCTATTGTGTCCCGCAGTATCCATCTATTGTGTCTCGCTGTATCCGTCTATTGTGTCTCGTGGTATCCATCTATCGTGTCCCTTAGTATCCCTCCATCGTGTCCCTTAGTATCCATCTATTGTGTCCCGCAGTATCCATCTATTGTGTCTCGCTGTATCCGTCTATTGTGTCTCGTGGTATCCATCTATCGTGTCCCTTAGTATCCCTCTATCGTGTCCCTTAGTATCCATCTATTGTGTCCCGCAGTATCCATCTATTGTGTCTCGCTGTATCCGTCTATTGTGTCTCGTGGTATCCATCTATCGTGTCCCTTAGTATCCATCTATCGTGTCCCTTAGTATCCATCTATCATGTCCCTTAGTATCCATCTATCGTGTCCCTTAGTATCCATCTATTGTGTCCCGTAGTATCCATCTATTGTGTCCTGTAGTATCCATCTATTGTGTCTCTTAATATCCATCTATTGTGTCCCGCAGTATCCATCTATTGTGTCCCGCAGTATCCATCTATTGTGTCCCGCAGTATCCATCTATTGTGTCCTGTAGTATCCATCTATTGTGTCTCTTAATATCCATCTATTGTGTCCCGAAGTATCCATCTATTGTATCACTTAATATCCATCTATTGTGTCCCGCAGTATCCATCTATTGTGTCCCGCAGTATCCGTCTATTGTGTCTCGTGGTATCCATCTATCGTGTCCCTTAGTATCCATCTATCGTGTCCCTTAGTATCCATCTATTGTGTCCCGCAGTATCCATCTATTGTGTCTCGCAGTATCCGTCTATTGTGTCTCGTGGTATCCATCTATCGTGTCCCTTAGTATCCATCTATCGTGTCCCTTAGTATCCATCTATCATGTCCCTTAGTATCCATCTATTGTGTCCCGCAGTATCCATCTATCGTGCCCCTTAGTATCCATCTATTGTGTCCCGTAGTATCCATCTATCGTGTCCCTCAGTATCCATCTAGCATGTCCCTTATTATCCGTCTATTGTGTCCCACAGTATCCATCTATCGTGTCCCTTAGTATCCATCTATCGTGTCCCTTAGTATCCATCTATTGTGTCCCGCAGTATCCGTCTATTGTGTCCCGTGGTATCCGTCTATTGTGTCCCGTGGTATCCATCTATTTTGCCCTGCAGTATCCATCTATTGTGTCCCGTAGTATCTGTCTATTGTGTCCCGTGGTATCCATCTATTGTGTCCCGTAGTGTCCATCTATTGTGTCCCACAGTGTCCATCTATCGTGTCCCTTAGTATCCATCTATTGTGTCCCGTAGTATCCATCTATCGTGTCCCTTAGTATCCATCTAGCATGTCCCTTATTATCCGTCTATTGTGTCCCACAGTATCCATCTATCGTGTCCCTTAGTATCCATCTATTGTGTCCCACAGTATCCATCTATTGTGTCCCGCAGTATCCGTCTATTGTGTCCCGTGGTATCCGTCTATTGTGTCCCGTGGTATCCATCTATTTTGCCCTGCAGTATCCATCTATTGTGTCCCGCAGTATCCGTCTATTGTGTACCGTGGTATCCATCTATTGTGTCCCGTAGTGTCCATCTATTGTGTCCCACAGTATCCATCTATCGTGTCCCTTAGTATCCATCTATTGTGTCTCTTAATATCCATCTATTGTGTCCCGCAGTATCCATCTATTGTGTCCCGCAGTATCCGTCTATTGTGTCCCGCAGTATCCGTCTATTGTGTCTCGTGGTATCCATCTATCGTGTCCCTTAGTATCCCTCTATCGTGTCCCTTAGTATCCATCTATTGTGTCCCTTAGTATCCATCTATTGTGTCTCGCTGTATCCGTCTATTGTGTCTCGTGGTATCCATCTATCGTGTCCCTTAGTATCCATCTATCATGTCCCTTAGTATCCATCTATTGTGTCCCGCAGTATCTATCTATTTTGCCCCGCAGTATCCATCTATTGTGTCCCGTAGTATCCGTCTATTGTGTCCCGTGGTATCCATCTATTGTGTTCGTAGTGTCCATCTATTGTGTCCCACAGTATCCATCTATCGTGTCCCACAGTATCCATATATTGTGTCCAGCATTATCCATCTATTGTGTCCCGTAGTGTCCATCTATTGTGTCCCGTAGGATCCATCTGTTGTGTCCCACAGTATCCATCTATTCTGTCCCACAGTATCCATCGATTGTGTCCCTTAGTATACATATATTGTGTCCCGCATTATCCATCTATTGTGTCCCGTAGTATCCATCTATTGTGTCCCGTGGTATCCGTCCATTGTGTCCCGTGGTATCCATCTATTTTGCCCTGCAGTATCCATCTATTGTGTCCCGCAGTATCCGTCTATTGTGTCCCGTGGTATCCATCTATTGTGTCCCGTAGTGTCCATCTATTGTGTCCCACAGTGTCCATCTATCGTGTCCCTTAGTATCCATCTATTGTGTCCCGTAGTATCCATCTATCGTGTCCCTTAGTATCCATCTAGCATGTCCCTTATTATCCGTCTATTGTGTCCCACAGTATCCATCTATCGTGTCCCACAGTATCCATCTATTGTGTCTCGTGGTATCCATCTATCGTGTCCCTTAGTATCCATCTAACATGTCCCTTAGTATCCGTCTATTGTGTCCCGTGGTATCCGTCTATTGTGTCCCGTGGTATCCATCTATTTTGCCCTGCAGTATCCATCTATTGTGTCCCGCAGTATCCGTCTATTGTGTCCCGTGGTATCCATCTATTGTGTCCCGTAGTGTCCATCTATTGTGTCCCACAGTATCCATCTATTGTGTCTCTTAATATCCATCTATTGTGTCCCGCAGTATCCATCTATTGTGTCCCGCAGTATCCGTCTATTGTGTCCCGCAGTATCCGTCTATTTTGTCTCGTGGTATCCATCTATCGTGTCCCTTAGTATCCCTCTATCGTTTCCCTTAGTATCCATCTATTGTGTCCCGCAGTATCCATCTATTGTGTCTCGCTGTATCCGTCTATTGTGTCTCGTGGTATCCATCTATCGTGTCCCTTAGTATCCCTCTATCGTGTCCCTTAGTATCCATCTATTGTGTCCCGCAGTATCCATCTATTGTGTCTCGCTGTATCCGTCTATTGTGTCTCGTGGTATCCATCTATCGTGTCCCTTAGTATCCCTCTATCGTGTCCCTTAGTATCCATCTATTGTGTCCCGCAGTATCCATCTATTGTGTCTCGCTGTATCCGTCTATTGTGTCTCGTGGTATCCATCTATCGTGTCCCTTAGTATCCATCTATCGTGTCCCTTAGTATCCCTCTATCGTGTCCCTTAGTATCCATCTATTGTGTCCCGCAGTATCCATCTATTGTGTCTCGCTGTATCCGTCTATTGTGTCTCGCGGTATCCATCTATCGTGTCCCTTAGTATCCCTCTATCGTGTCCCTTAGTATCCATCTATTGTGTTCCGCAGTATCCATCTATTGTGTCTCGTAGTATCCGTCTATTGTGTCTCGTGGTATCCATCTATCGTGTCCCTTAGTATCCATCTATCATATCCCTTAGTATCCATCTATTGTGTCCCATGGTATCCATCTATTGTGTCCCGTAGTGTCCATCTATTGTGTCCCACAGTATCCATCTATCGTGTCCCTTAGTATCCATCTATTGTGTCCCGTAGTATCCATCTATTGTGTCCTGTAGTATCCATCTATTGTGTCTCTTAATATCCATCTATTGTGTCCCGAAGTATCCATCTATTGTATCACTTAATATCCATCTATTGTGTCCCGCAGTATCCATCTATTGTGTCCCGCAGTATCCGTCTATTGTGTCTCGTGGTATCCATCTATCGTGTCCCTTAGTATCCATCTATCGTGTCCCTTAGTATCCATCTATTGTGTCCCGCAGTATCCATCTATTGTGTCTCGCAGTATCCGTCTATTGTGTCTCGTGGTATCCATCTATCGTGTCCCTTAGTATCCATCTATCATGTCCCTTAGTATCCATCTATTGTGTCCCGCAGTATCCATCTATCGTGCCCCTTAGTATCCATCTATTGTGTCCCGTAGTATCCATCTATCATGTCCCTTAGTATCCATCTATTGTGTCCCGCAGTATCCATCTATCGTGCCCCTTAGTATCCATCTATTGTGTCCCGTGGTATCCGTCTATTGTGTCCCGTGGTATCCATCTATTTTGCCCTGCAGTATCCATCTATTGTGTCCCGTAGTATCTGTCTATTGTGTCCCGTGGTATCCATCTATTGTGTCCCGTAGTGTCCATCTATTGTGTCCCACAGTGTCCATCTATCGTGTCCCTTAGTATCCATCTATTGTGTCCCGTAGTATCCATCTATCGTGTCCCTTAGTATCCATCTAGCATGTCCCTTATTATCCGTCTATTGTGTCCCACAGTATCCATCTATCGTGTCCCTTAGTATCCATCTATTGTGTCCCACAGTATCCATCTATTGTGTCCCGCAGTATCCGTCTATTGTGTCTCGTGGTATCCATCTATCGTGTCCCTTAGTATCCATCTAACATGTCCCTTAGTATCCATCTATTGTGTCCCGCAGTATCCGTCTATTGTGTCCCGTGGTATCCGTCTATTGTGTCCCGTGGTATCCATCTATTTTGCCCTGCAGTATCCATCTATTGTGTCCCGCAGTATCCGTCTATTGTGTCCCGTGGTATCCATCTATTGTGTCCCGTAGTGTCCATCTATTGTGTCCCACAGTATCCATCTATCGTGTCCCTTAGTATCCATCTATTGTGTCTCTTAATATCCATGTATTGTGTCCCGCAGTATCCATCTATTGTGTCCCGCAGTATCCGTCTATTGTGTCCCGCAGTATCCGTCTATTGTGTCTCGTGGTATCCATCTATCGTGTCCCTTAGTATCCCTCTATCGTGTCCCTTAGTATCCATCTATTGTGTCCCTTAGTATCCATCTATTGTGTCTCGCTGTATCCGTCTATTGTGTCTCGTGGTATCCATCTATCGTGTCCCTTAGTATCCATCTATCATGTCCCTTAGTATCCATCTATTGTGTCCCGCAGTATCTATCTATTTTGCCCCGCAGTATCCATCTATTGTGTCCCGTAGTATCCGTCTATTGTGTCCCGTGGTATCCATCTATTGTGTCCCGTAGTGTCCATATATTGTGTCCCACAGTATCCATCTATCGTGTCCCACAGTATCCATATATTGTGTCCAGCATTATCCATCATTGTGTCCCGTAGTGTCCATCTATTGTGTCCCGTAGGATCCATCTGTTGTGTCCCACAGTATCCATCTATTCTGTCCCACAGTATCCATCGATTGTGTCCCTTAGTATACATATATTGTGTCCCGCATTATCCATCTATTGTGTCCCGTAGTATCCATCTATTGTGTCCCGTGGTATCCGTCTATTGTGTCCCGTGGTATCCATCTATTTTGCCCTGCAGTATCCATCTATTGTGTCCCGTAGTATCTGTCTATTGTGTCCCGTGGTATCCATCTATTGTGTCCCGTAGTGTCCATCTATTGTGTCCCACAGTGTCCATCTATCGTGTCCCTTAGTATCCATCTATTGTGTCCCGTAGTATCCATCTATCGTGTCCCTTAGTATCCATCTAGCATGTCCCTTATTATCCGTCTATTGTGTCCCACAGTATCCATCTATCGTGTCCCTTAGTATCCATCTATTGTGTCCCACAGTATCCATCTATTGTGTCCCGCAGTATCCGTCTATTGTGTCTCGTGGTATCCATCTATCGTGTCCCTTAGTATCCATCTAACATGTCCCTTAGTATCCATCTATTGTGTCCCGCAGTATCCGTCTATTGTGTCCCGTGGTATCCGTCTATTGTGTCCCGTGGTATCCATCTATTTTGCCCTGCAGTATCCATCTATTGTGTCCCGCAGTATCCGTCTATTGTGTCCCGTGGTATCCATCTATTGTGTCCCGTAGTGTCCATCTATTGTGTCCCACAGTATCCATCTATCGTGTCCCTTAGTATCCATCTATTGTGTCTCTTAATATCCATCTATTGTGTCCCGCAGTATCCGTCTATTGTGTCCCGCAGTATCCGTCTATTGTGTCTCGTGGTATCCATCTATCGTGTCCCTTAGTATCCCTCTATCGTGTCCCTTAGTATCCATCTATTGTGTCCCTTAGTATCCATCTATTGTGTCTCGCTGTATCCGTCTATTGTGTCTCGTGGTATCCATCTATCGTGTCCCTTAGTATCCATCTATCATGTCCCTTAGTATCCATCTATTGTGTCCCGCAGTATCTATCTATTTTGCCCCGCAGTATCCATCTATTGTGTCCCGTAGTATCCGTCTATTGTGTCCCGTGGTATCCATCTATTGTGTCCCGTAGTGTCCATATATTGTGTCCCACAGTATCCATCTATCGTGTCCCACAGTATCCATATATTGTGTCCAGCATTATCCATCTATTGTGTCCCGTAGGATCCATCTATTGTGTCCAGCATTATCCATCTATTGTGTCCCGCAGTATCCATCTATTGTATCCCGCAGTATCCGTCTATTGTGTCCCTTAGTATCCATATATTGTGTCCAGCATTATCCATCTATTGTGTCCCGTAGTATCCATCTATTGTGTCCCACAGTATCCGTCTATAGTATCCCGCAGTATCCGTCTATTGTGTCCTTCAGTATCCATCTATTGTGTCCCGCAGTATCCGTCTATTGTATCCCGCAGTATCCGTCTAGTGCGTCCAGCATTATCCATCTATTGTGTCCCGCAGTATCCATCTATTGTGTCCCGTAGGATCCATCTGTTGTGTCCCACAGTATCCATCTATTCTGTCCCACAGTATCCATCGATTGTGTCCCTTAGTATACATATATTGTGTCCCGCATTATCCATCTATTGTGTCCCGTAGTATCCATCTATTGTGTCCCGTGGTATCCGTCTATTGTGTCCCGTGGTATCCATCTATTTTGCCCTGCAGTATCCATCTATTGTGTCCCGCAGTATCCGTCTATTGTGTCCCGTGGTATCCATCTATTGTGTCCCGTAGTGTCCATCTATTGTGTCCCACAGTGTCCATCTATCGTGTCCCTTAGTATCCATCTATTGTGTCCCGTAGTATCCATCTATCGTGTCCCTTAGTATCCATCTAGCATGTCCCTTATTATCCGTCTATTGTGTCCCACAGTATCCATCTATCGTGTCCCACAGTATCCATCTATTGTGTCTCGTGGTATCCATCTATCGTGTCCCTTAGTATCCATCTAACATGTCCCTTAGTATCCGTCTATTGTGTCCCGTGGTATCCGTCTATTGTGTCCCGTGGTATCCATCTATTTTGCCCTGCAGTATCCATCTATTGTGTCCCGCAGTATCCGTCTATTGTGTCCCGTGGTATCCATCTATTGTGTCCCGTAGTGTCCATCTATTGTGTCCCACAGTATCCATCTATTGTGTCTCTTAATATCCATCTATTGTGTCCCGCAGTATCCATCTATTGTGTCCCGCAGTATCCGTCTATTGTGTCCCGCAGTATCCGTCTATTTTGTCTCGTGGTATCCATCTATCGTGTCCCTTAGTATCCCTCTATCGTTTCCCTTAGTATCCATCTATTGTGTCCCGCAGTATCCATCTATTGTGTCTCGCTGTATCCGTCTATTGTGTCTCGTGGTATCCATCTATCGTGTCCCTTAGTATCCCTCTATCGTGTCCCTTAGTATCCATCTATTGTGTCCCGCAGTATCCATCTATTGTGTCTCGCTGTATCCGTCTATTGTGTCTCGTGGTATCCATCTATCGTGTCCCTTAGTATCCATCTATCGTGTCCCTTAGTATCCCTCTATCGTGTCCCTTAGTATCCATCTATTGTGTCTCGCTGTATCCGTCTATTGTGTCTCGCGGTATCCATCTATCGTGTCCCTTAGTATCCCTCTATCGTGTCCCTTAGTATCCATCTATTGTGTTCCGCAGTATCCATCTATTGTGTCTCGCAGTATCCGTCTATTGTGTCTCGTGGTATCCATCTATCGTGTCCCTTAGTATCCATCTATCATATCCCTTAGTATCCATCTATTGTGTCCCATGGTATCCATCTATTGTGTCCCGTAGTGTCCATCTATTGTGTCCCACAGTATCCATCTATCGTGTCCCTTAGTATCCATCTATTGTGTCCCGTAGTATCCATCTATTGTGTCCTGTAGTATCCATCTATTGTGTCTCTTAATATCCATCTATTGTGTCCCGCAGTATCCATCTATTGTGTCCCGCAGTATCCATCTATTGTGTCCTGTAGTATCCATCTATTGTGTCTCTTAATATCCATCTATTGTGTCCCGAAGTATCCATCTATTGTGTCCCGCAGTATCCGTCTATTGTGTCTCGTGGTATCCATCTATCGTGTCCCTTAGTATCCATCTATCGTGTCCCTTAGTATCCATCTATTGTGTCCCGCAGTATCCATCTATTGTGTCCCGCAGTATCCATCTATTGTGTCTCGCAGTATCCATCTATTGTGTCCCGCAGTATCCATCTATCGTGCCCCTTAGTATCCATCTATTGTGTCCCGTAGTATCCATCTAGCATGTCCCTTATTATCCGTCTATTGTGTCTCGTGGTATCCATCTATCGTGTCCCTTAGTATCCATCTATCGTGTCCCTTAGTATCCATCTATTGTGTCCCGCAGTATCCGTCTATTGTGTCCCGTGGTATCCGTCTATTGTGTCCCGTGGTATCCATCTATTTTGCCCTGCAGTATCCATCTATTGTGTCCCGTAGTATCCATCTAGCATGTCCCTTATTATCCGTCTATTGTGTCCCACAGTATCCATCTATCGTGTCCCTTAGTATCCATCTATTGTGTCCCACAGTATCCATCTATTGTGTCCCGCAGTATCCGTCTATTGTGTCTCGTGGTATCCATCTATCGTGTCCCTTAGTATCCATCTAACATGTCCCTTAGTATCCATCTATTGTGTCCCGCAGTATCCGTCTATTGTGTCCCGTGGTATCCGTCTATTGTGTCCCGTGGTATCCATCTATTTTGCCCTGCAGTATCCATCTATTGTGTCCCGCAGTATCCGTCTATTGTGTCCCGTGGTATCCATCTATTGTGTCCCGTAGTGTCCATCTATTGTGTCCCACAGTATCCATCTATCGTGTCCCTTAGTATCCATCTAACATGTCCCTTAGTATCCGTCTATTGTGTCCCGTGGTATCCGTCTATTGTGTCCCGTGGTATCCATCTATTTTGCCCTGCAGTATCCATCTATTGTGTCCCGCAGTATCCGTCTATTGTGTCCCGTGGTATCCATCTATTGTGTCCCGTAGTGTCCATCTATTGTGTCCCACAGTATCCATCTATTGTGTCTCTTAATATCCATCTATTGTGTCCCGCAGTATCCATCTATTGTGTCCCGCAGTATCCGTCTATTGTGTCCCGCAGTATCCGTCTATTGTGTCTCGTGGTATCCATCTATCGTGTCCCTTAGTATCCCTCTATCGTGTCCCTTAGTATCCATCTATTGTGTCCCTTAGTATCCATCTATTGTGTCTCGCTGTATCCGTCTATTGTGTCTCGTGGTATCCATCTATCGTGTCCCTTAGTATCCATCTATCATGTCCCTTAGTATCCATCTATTGTGTCCCGCAGTATCTATCTATTTTGCCCCGCAGTATCCATCTATTGTGTCCCGTAGTATCCGTCTATTGTGTCCCGTGGTATCCATCTATTGTGTCCCGTAGTGTCCATATATTGTGTCCCACAGTATCCATCTATCGTGTCCCACAGTATCCATATATTGTGTCCAGCATTATCCATCTATTGTGTCCCGTAGTGTCCATCTATTGTGTCCCGTAGGATCCATCTATTGTGTCCAGCATTATCCATCTATTGTGTCCCGCAGTATCCATCTATTGTATCCCGCAGTATCCGTCTATTGTGTCCCTTAGTATCCATATATTGTGTCCAGCATTATCCATCTATTGTGTCCCGTAGTATCCATCTATTGTGTCCCACAGTATCCGTCTATAGTATCCCGCAGTATCCGTCTATTGTGTCCTTCAGTATCCATCTATTGTGTCCCGTAGTATCCATCTATTGTGTCCCACAGTATCCGTGTATAGTATCCCGCAGTATCCGTCTATTGTGTCCTTCAGTATCCATCTATTGTGTCCCGCAGTATCCATCTATTGTGTCCCGTAGTATCCATCTATTGTGTCCCGCAGTATCCATCTATTTTGTCCCTTAGTATCCGTCTATTGTGTCCCTTAGTATCCATCTATTGTGTCCCTTAGTGTCCATCTATTGTGTCCCTTAGAATCCATCTATTGTGTCACGCAGTATCCATATATTGTGTCCTGCAGTATCCATCTAATGTTTCCCGTAGTATCCATCTATTGTGTCCCGCAGTATCCATCTATTGTGTCCCACAGTATCCATCTATTTTGTCCCGCAGTATCCATCTACTGTGTCCCGCAGTATGCATCTATTGTGTCCCACAGTATCCATCTATTGTGTCCCGCAGTATCCGTCTATTGTGTCCCGCAGTATCCATCTATTGTGTCCCACAGTATCCATCTATTGTGTCCCACAGTATCCGTCTATTGTGTCCCTTAGTATCCATCTATTGTGTCCCGCAGTATCCATCTATCGTGCCCCTTAGTATCCATCTATTGTGTCCCGTAGTATCCATCTATCGTGTCCCTTAGTATCCATCTAGCATGTCCCTTATTATCCGTCTATTGTGTCCCACAGTATCCATCTATCGTGTCCCTTAGTATCCATCTATTGTGTCCCGCAGTATCCATCTATTGTGTCCTGCAGTATCCATCTATTGTGTCCCGCAGTATCCATCTATTGTGTCCCGCAGTATCCGTCTATTGTATCCCGCAGTATCCGTCTATTGCGTCCTTCAGTATCCATCTATTGTGTCCCACAGTATCCTTATATTGTGTCCAGCATTATCCATCTATTGTGTCCCGTAGTATCCATCTATTGTGTCCCGCAGTATCCATCTATTGTGTCCCACAGTATCTATCTATTGTGTCCCTTAGTATCCATCTATTGTGTCCCACAGTATCCATCTATTTTGTCCCGCAGTATCCATCTACTGTGTCCCGCAGTATGCATCTATTGTGTCCCACAGTATCCATCTATTGTGTCCCGCAGTATCCGTCTATTGTGTCCCTTAGTATCCATCTATTGTGTCCCGCAGTATCCATCTATCGTGCCCCTTAGTATCCATCTATTGTGTCCCGTAGTATCCATCTATCGTGTCCCTTAGTATCCATCTAGCATGTCCCTTAGTATCCGTCTATTGTGTCCCGTGGTATCCGTCTATTGTGTCCCGTGGTATCCATCTATTTTGCCCTGCAGTATCCATCTATTGTGTCCCGCAGTATCCGTCTATTGTGTCCCGTGGTATCCATCTATTGTGTCCCGTAGTGTCCATCTATTGTGTCTCGTGGTATCCATCTATCGTGTCCCTTAGTATCCATCTATTGTGTCTCTTAATATCCATCTATTGTGTCCCGCAGTATCCATCTATTGTGTCCCGCAGTATCCGTCTATTGTGTCCCGCAGTATCCATCTATTGTGTCCCTTAGTATCCCTCTATCGTGTCCCTTAGTATCCATCTATTGTGTCCCGCAGCATCCATCTATTGTGTCTCGCTGTATCCGTCTATTGTGTCTCGTGGTATCCATCTATCGTGTCCCTTAGTATCCCTCTATCGTGTCCCTTAGTATCCATCTATTGTGTCCCGCAGTATCCATCTATTGTGTCTCGCTGTATCCGTCTATTGTGTCTCGTGGTATCCATCTATCGTGTCCCTTAGTATCCATCTATCATGTCCCTTAGTATCCATCTATTGTGTCCCGCAGTATCTATCTATTTTGCCCCGTAGTATCCGTCTATTGTGTCCCATGGTATCCATCTATTGTGTCCCACAGTATCCATCTATTGTGTCCCGTAGTATCCATCTATTGTGTCCCACAGTATCCATCTATCGTGCCCCTTAGTATCCGTCTATTGTGTCTCGCGGTATCCATCTATCGTGTCCCTTAGTATCCATCTATCGTGTCCCTTAGTATCCATCTATTGTGTCCCGCAGTATCCATCTATTGTGTCTCGCAGTATCCGTCTATTGTGTCTCGTGGTATCCATCTATCATGTCCCTTAGTTTTTTCAGTCGGGTTAAAGTGACGTATGACAGGTTTTTACAATGTTCGAATTCTGACTTTATTTGGTGTGTTTATATCTTTCGTGCATACAAATGATAGTTTTACACCAATCAAGCAGGTATTTGTGGAGAAAATGTTGAAAAATCTGTAGAAATTGACAGGAAGTGACATCACACCAGGGACACTCATTCCAGTCAAAGTTTATGCAGAATTTACACAAACAAACAACTTTTTTGATGCTCTAAACATTAATGCAACAATATAAACTTCCTCTCATATATTTTTATTTGATAAATTTAAAAAACGGTGACATTAGATGAATTTTGGCCCAGTGTTTGCTGGGTAATTTCCCAGTGTGAGGCCAGCTTCGGTCCGTGTTACGTCCTGACTCTGGCACCAGCAGGAGGCCGTGTTCAGTCCTGAATCTGGCACCAGCAGGAGGCCGTGTTCAGTCCTGACTCTGGCACCAGCAGGAGGCCGTGTTCAGTCCTGACTCTGGCACCAGCAGGAGGCCGTGTTCAGTCCTGACTCTGGCACCAGCAGGAGGCCGTGTTCAGTCCTGAATCTGGGCACAAGCAGGAGGCCGTGTTCAGTCCTGACTCTGGCACCAGCAGGAGGCCGTGTTCAGTCCTGACTCTGGCACCAGCAGGAGGCCGTGTTCAGTCCTGAATCTGGGCACAAGCAGGAGGCCGTGTTGGGTCCTGACTCTGGTCACCAGAAGGAGGCTGTGTTGGGTCCTGACTCTGGCACCAGCAGGAGGCCGTGTTGGGTCCTGACTCTGGCACCAGCAGGAGGCCGTGTTCAGTCCTGACTCTGGCACCAGCAGGAGGCCGTGTTCAGTCCTGACTCTGGCACCAGCAGGAGGCCGTGTTCAGTCCTGACTCTGGCACCAGCAGGAGGCCGTGTTGGGTCCTGGACTCTGGCCCAGCAGGAGGCCGTGTTCAGTCCTGAATCTGGGCACAAGCAAGAGGCCGTGTTGGGTCCTGAATCTGGCACCAGCAGGAGGCCGTGTTCAGTCCTCACTCTGTTCTTGTCCATTTGCAGTTGTTTGACCTGGTTTATCGGGAGGAGACTCTGCTAAACGTGATCAAAAGTGTGACCCGGAATGGCCGCTCCATCGTGCTGACCGCCGTGCTGGCCCTCATCCTCGTCTACCTCTTCTCCATTGTCGGCTACATTTTCTTCAAAGACGACTTCATTCTGGAGGTGGACCGCATTCCTAACTCCACGCTGAGTACGTCCTGCTCTGGGCCGCACCCCTTCAGCTCCATCATCACTCCATTATCACTCCTTCATCACTCCATTATCACTCCATTATCACTCCTACATCACTCCATTATCACTCCTACATCACTCCATCATCACTCCATTATCACTCCATCATCACTCCATCATCACTCCATTATCACTCCGTCATCACTCTATCATCACTCCATCATCACTCCATTATCACTCCATCATCACTCCATCATCACTCCATCATCACTCCATCATCACTCCATCATCACTCCATCATCACTATTATCACTCCATCATCACTCCATCTTCACTCATCATCACTCCATCATCACTCTATTATCACTCCATCATCATTCCATTATCACTCCATCATCACTCATCATCACTCCATTATCACTCCATCATCACTCCATTATCACTCCATCATCACTCCATTATCACTCCATCATCACTCCATCATCACTCCATCATCATTCCATTATCACTCCATCATCACTCCATCATCACTCCATTATCACTCCATCTTCACTCCATCATCACTCTATTATCACTCCATCATCACTCCATCATCACTCCATTATCACACCATCATCACTCATCATCACTCCATTATCACTCCATCATCACTCCATCATCACTCCATTATCACTCCATTATCACTCCATCATCACTCCATTATCACACCATCATCACTCATCATCACTCCATTATCACTCCATTATCACTCCATCATCACTCCATCATCACTCCATTATCACTCCATTATCACTCCATCATCACTCCATTATCACACCATCATCACTCATCATCACTCCATTATCACTCCATTATCACTCCATCATCACTCCATCATCACTCCATCATCACTCCATCATCACTCCATTATCACTCCATCATCACTCCATTATCACTCCATCATCACTCCATTATCACTCCATCATCACTCCATTATCACTCCATCAACACTCTATCATCACTCCATCATCACTCCATTATCACTCCATCATCACTCCATCATCACTTCATCATCACTCCATCATCACTCCATTATCACTCCATCATCACTCCATCATCACTCCATCATCACTCCATCATCACTTCATCATCACTCCATTATCACTCCATTATCACTCCATCATCACTCCATCATCACTCCATTATCACTCCATCATCACTCCATCATCACTCCATTATCACTCCATCATCACTCCATTATCACTCCATCATCACTCCATTATCACTCCATCATCACTCCATTATCACTCCATCAACACTCTATCATCACTCCATCATCACTCCATTATCACTCCATCATCACTCCATCATCACTTCATCATCACTCCATCATCACTCCATTATCACTCCATCATCACTCCATCATCACTCCATCATCACTCCATTATCACTCCATCAACACTCTATCATCACTCCATCATCACTCCATTATCACTCCATCAACACTCTATCATCACTCCATCATCACTCCATCATCACTCCATCATCACTCCATTATCACTCCATCATCACTCCATTATCACTCCATCATCACTCCATCATCACTCCATCATCACTCCATTATCACTCCATTATCACTCCATCAACACTCTATCATCACTCCATCATCACTCCATTATCACTCCATCATCACTCCATCATCACTTCATCATCACTCCATCATCACTCCATTATCACTCCATCATCACTCCATTATCACTCCATCATCACTCCATTATCACTCCATCATCACTCCATTATCACTCCATCAACACTCTATCATCACTCCATCATCACTCCATTATCACTCCATCATCACTCCATCATCACTTCATCATCACTCCATCATCACTCCATTATCACTCCATCATCACTCCATCATCACTCCATCATCACTCCATCATCACTTCATCATCACTCCATTATCACTCCATTATCACTCCATCATCACTCCATCATCACTCCATTATCACTCCATCATCACTCCATCATCACTCCATTATCACTCCATCATCACTCCATTATCACTCCATCATCACTCCATTATCACTCCATCATCACTCCATTATCACTCCATCAACACTCTATCATCACTCCATCATCACTCCATTATCACTCCATCATCACTCCATCATCACTTCATCATCACTCCATCATCACTCCATTATCACTCCATCATCACTCCATCATCACTCCATCATCACTCCATTATCACTCCATCATCACTCCATCATCACTCCATTATCACTCCATTATCACTCCATCATCACTCCATTATCACTCCATCATCACTCCATTATCACTCCATCAACACTCTATCATCACTCCATCATCACTCCATTATCACTCCATCAACACTCTATCATCACTCCATCATCACTCCATCATCACTCCATCATCACTCCATTATCACTCCATCATCACTCCATTATCACTCCATCATCACTCCATCATCACTCCATCATCACTCCATTATCACTCCATTATCACTCCATCAACACTCTATCATCACTCCATCATCACTCCATTATCACTCCATCATCACTCCATCATCACTTCATCATCACTCCATCATCACTCCATTATCACTCCATCATCACTCCATCATCACTCCATCATCACTCCATTATCACTCCATCATCACTCCATCATCACTCCATTATCACTCCATTATCACTCCATCATCACTCCATTATCACTCCATCATCACTCCATTATCACTCCATCAACACTCTATCATCACTCCATCATCACTCCATTATCACTCCATCATCACTCCATCATCACTTCATCATCACTCCATTATCACTCCATCATCACTTCATCATCACTCCATCATCACTCCATTATCACTCCATCATCACTCCATCATCACTCCATCATCACTCCATTATCACTCCATCATCACTCCATTATCACTCCATTATCACTCCATCATCACTCCATTATCACTCCATCATCACTCCATTATCACTCTATCATCACTCCATCATCACTCCATCATCACTCTATTATCACTCCATCATCACTCTATTATCACTCCATCATCATTCCATTATCACTCCATCATCACTCATCATCACTCCATTATCACTCCATCATCACTCCATTATCACTCCATCATCACTCCATTATCACTCCATCATCAATCCATCATCACTCCATCATCACTCCATCATCACTCCATTATCACTCCATCATCACTCCATCATCACTCCATTATCACTCCATCTTCACTCATCATCACTCCATCATCACTCTATTATCACTCCATCATCACTCCATCATCACTCCATTATCACACCATCATCACTCATCATCACTCCATTATCACTCCATTATCACTCCATCATCACTCCATCATCACTCCATTATCACTCCATTATCACTCCATCATCACTCCATTATCACACCATCATCACTCATCATCACTCCATCATCACTCCATCATCACTCCATTATCACTCCATTATCACTCCATCATCACTCCATTATCACACCATCATCACTCATCATCACTCCATTATCACTCCATTATCACTCCATCATCACTCCATCATCACTCCATCATCACTCCATTATCACACCATCATCACTCATCATCACTCCATTATCACTCCATTATCACTCCATCATCACTCCATTATCACTCCATTATCACTCCATCATCACTCCATCATCACTCCATTATCACTCCATCATCACTCCATTATCACTCCATCATCACTCCATCATCACTCCATTATCACTCCATCATCACTCCATCATCACTCCTTCATCACTCCATTATCACTCCATCATCACTCCATCATCACTTCATCATCACTCCATCATCACTCCATCATCACTCCATCATCACTCCATCATCACTCCATCATCACTCCATTATCACTCCATCATCACTCCATTATCACTCCATTATCACTCCATTATCACTCCATCATCACTCCATTATCACTCCATCAACACTCTATCATCACTCCTTCATCACTCCATTATCACTCCATCATCACTCCATCATCACTCCATCATCACTCCATCATCACTCCATTATCACTCCATCAACACTCTATCATCACTTCATCATCACTCCATCATCACTCCATTATGATGATCAATATGATGCATAAATATGGTCAAACACAAGACTTTATCAGTTTGATCTTTTTCCTTCTCGTGCTTTTTGCAGAAAACGGGGGTGAGTTTCTGGCTGGAGGAGTGTGCCCTGGTGGAGAGGAGGGGAACTGCACCAGTGGAACACTGCACGAAACAGGTCAATAAGAATATGATGGAAATGTGAGAAAAGTGTGCGTAAAAGGTTGTGTAGTTTATATAATGAATGTCTAATATCTAGAACCTGTAAAAAGATAATTTTAAAGTTGGATTTTTGCCCGATATTTTGCAATTGTTTTTGTCAACGTGCTGTTGCCCTGGCGACAAGAGATATTGGAATTTCCCCTTTTTTTTGAAGATGAAAAAAGTGTTTGTCCCGGGCCTTTTATTCACAAACTATTTTAAACTCACAGTAACTGAAAGTAAAAGTACTAAAACGATCTCCGCGTGACTTTTTCGACCTTAACGTCGGCCCTTGTGACCCTTCTGACCTTAACGTCGGCCTTTGTGACCCTTCTAACCTTAACGTTGGCCCTTGTGACACTTCTGACCTAAACGTCGGCCCTTGTGACCCTTCTGACCTTAACGTTGGCCCTTGTGACACTTCTGACCTTAACGTCGGCCCTTGTGAACCTTCTGACCTTAACGTCGGCCCTTGTGACCCTTCTGACCTTAACGTCGGCCCTGGTGACACTTCTGACCTTAACGTTGGCCCTTATGACCCTTCTGACCTTAACGTTGGCCCTTGTGACCCTTCTGACCTTAACGTCGGCCCTTGTGACCCTTCTGACCTTAACGTCGGCCCTTGTGACCCTTCTGACCTTAACGTTGGCCCTTGTGACACTTCTGACCATAACGTTGGCCCTTGTGACCCTTCTGACCTTAACGTTGGCCCTTATGACCCTTCTGACCTTAACGTTGGCCCTTATGACCCTTCTGACCTTAACGTCGGCCCTTGTGACCCTTCTGACCTTAACGTTGGCCCTTGTGACCCTTCTGACCTTAACGTTGGCCCTTGTGACACTTCTGACCTTAACGTCGGCCCTTGTGACCCTTCTGACCTTAACGTCGGCCCTGGTGACCCTTCTGACCTTAACGTCGGCCCTGGTGACCCTTCTGACCTTAACGTTGGCCCTTGTGACACTTCTGACCTTAACGTCGGCCCTTGTGACCCTTCTGACCTTAACGTTGGCCCTTGTGACCCTTCTGACCTTAACGTTGGCCCTTGTGACACTTCTGACCTTAACGTCGGCCCTTGTGACCCTTCTGACCTTAACGTCGGCCCTTGTGACCCTTCTGACCTTAACGTCGGCCCTGGTGACCCTTCTGACCTTAACGTCGGCCCTTGTGACCCTTCTGACCTTAACGTTGGCCCTTGTGACCCTTCTGACCTTAACGTTGGCCCTTATGACCCTTCTGACCTT